>NC_060271.1:43176406-43273802 GCF_021613505.1 Equus quagga
CGGGGGCCCGCGTCGCGCGGCGGGGGCGCTCGGGCTCTGGGTTCCCGGCCCGCGGAGTCGCCCCGCGCCCAGCCCGCCGACTCCCGGCCCCGCGGCGCCGTCGGGTCCGCCCGGGAGCCCCGCACCCAGGGCCCGGCGTACCCGGCTCGGGCTCCCGGCGCGGCCCCGGCGCGCCCTGCGGCGGCGGCGTCTGCAATGCAGCCGCAGGAGGAGCCGGCGCTGCGCTGCGCTGCACCGCGAGCTGGGGAGCGCGGAAGGCTGGCGGGAAGGAGGGGCGCGGCGAGCCGGCCGACGGCCGAGGAGCCCGGGCGGCGCCCAGGAGGCCGCGAGGGCACTGGGTGGGTCCCGGGGCCCGAGTGGAGGGCCCGGGGTGTCGGCCAGGGCGGGGCTGAGCCTGTCTGGGCAGTGACAGTGAATGGCGGCTCCCCCGGGAGCTGAGGAGCGTCCAAGGTTCCCATTCCAGCTGCGCAGGGCCGGACCCCCTTAGCTGGAGTCCGGGGCCTCCGCCCACTCCTCCGGTCTAACCCGAGTGTCCAAAAGTTCTGGCTTTGGCCTTCTCACTTGGATACTTCTGCATAATATCCTCTTGCTTCTCGCCTCCTGCCCAAGCCCAGGCCACCCCTCTCCGTCAAGGCTAACCGTGTCCAAGCAGGGCATCCCAAGCGGACACCACACCACGACCCCTTCTCCTTTCGCTATAACGTTTGCAGTTCTGCTGTTCCTCATCGGCCCCCCCACCTCCCACCCACGGCCTTGCACACAGAAAGTGCTTGGCCCACGCAGAGTTGTGATGAGGCCATCTTCTCTTTTTCCCTACAGTCGATTATCTTTAAAATTGGTTACGTCTCCTTTCTGCCGTCTGGGTTAAAAACAGTCTCAAAAGATGGAGGCGGAGTCTCTTTTTTGACCCTGCCCAAATACGCAGGAAAACAACCACAGTATTTTACCCAGCCCTTGAGCTTTGTACAACCAAAAATGAATTGTTGGTTAGGGGCCAAGCCAAGGACATCCCTGGCGAGGCTGGGTCCCATCCTGTGCTCCACCTCTGAGGCAGGAAAGCAAGCAGGTCGTGTATGGTCTCATTCTTGGGGGCTGACTGATTCCACACTTCAGCAAGTCCCTCGCCTGCCCTGGCAAAGTCGGAACACTCCAACACATTCACAATCCTGCTCCCACAAGCCCTGCATATTGCCATCTGCCTCTACCCCACTCTGACCACAGAGGACCACTGTGCCTCCCAACTCTTGTTATGCACCTTCTCCCCTTTATCTGCTAGAGGCACTCCTATCTGTTCCTCAAGGTCTAGCTGGAACCTCCCACCGGCTATTCCTTTTCCTGAGCGCTCAGCATAGCTGACCCCAGAGCACTGTTATGCATCCGTATTGCAGCCCACAGTGAGTAGGTGCTATTTGTTTCCAAAGGAGGCAACATAATGGGAAGTAGGCAAATACAACAGCTCTTGAGACGGACTGCCTGTGTTCAAAGTCAGATTCTCACACTTGCTAGCTGTGTGCCGGCTCTCTGTGCCTTCATATCTCTGGGTGAGAATGAAATGAGCCAATCAATGTAAAGTGTGTGTACCAGTGCCTGGCATGTAAGGTTCGCTCCATACGTGTTAGCTCTTGTTGCTACTAGAAGTCAGGGAGTCTTGGGGTGGTGGGTAGTGACTGGAAAGGGGAACTTCTGGGTTTCTGGTCATGTCCTATTCTTGACCTGGGCACTGGTTTTAGTTTGTGAAAACTCAGTTTAGTTTGTAAGCTGAGTTTCACATACTTATGATATACACACTTTTCCGTATGTATATTGTATGCCAATAAAAAGTGTTTAAAAAAGTTACTTGTTACCAGCTAAGACCAAGAAAGCTCTACTTTCCTTGAGAACAGGAACGAAGTCCTACTTATCCTGGCATCTTGCACAATCCAGGCACGCTGTGGGCGCTCAGCTAATAGTTGGATTGCTCTGAATGGATTGTAAGCAACAGAAACCAACGGGAACGTGGGATCACGAGGGGCAGCACCCGCCTTCATTCTCTGCAGTGGCAGGGAACTCAGGAAAACTGGGAGGCAGGTTCAGGCACCCGGACCCCAGCAAAGAGAAGGAGCCTCCAGTCTTTTCTTTCAGGTGGGGGTGGGGAAGTTCTTTTTCTTGGATTTGTTTTAAAAAGGCAGAGGTTCAGCCCTGGGTTCAGCCCTGGACATCCCAGCCACCCGAGGAGGGCCTCCTGGGAACCCATGATCCTTCACCCTTCCTCCAATGGCCCCGTGTCCACCTGGCACATGAGGAAGATAGGCTCAGGGATGCTTCAGCCCCTTGACTGTGCCCTGGTGACAGAGCTGGGCTCGGCAGCCTGGGACTCTCATTTCAGGCAGCCTGAGGTGACATTTCTACTGTAGGAAAGTCCCCTTACTGTGCTGCGGCTGAGCCCATTCCTCTCCTGGAAGATCTGCCACTCTGATTCCCCCCCACACCTCTATCTCAGGATGGGGGCCACAAGAGCAAGTGCCCTCCTTGGGCCCATGCATGGAAAGTCAGATGGAGCTGGGGTGGGGCAAGCTGGATGCTTCTGAAGCAAGCTCAGAGCTCTGCTGGCATGCTGGAACGGAGTGCCCACAGGTTGTCATTCCTTGTGGGGATTCATGTCCTTTCTTCCAGGTTAGGAAATGACAGGGTAAGGCAGCAAGTGCTTCAAGCAAATTATGACACTGGTGTTTTATGGGGCTTTGAGTATACCTGGGTCATTTTTAAAAATAGTGAAAAAGAAAACTTTGTTAGATGATGAGTCCACTTGGCGTCACCCAGACCAAGAGCACTTTTTGCCCCTTAAAGCAGATATGGTAAGTCCTTATCCCGGCCCTAAGCTCTGCGGAGGGTCTCATGATGAACCTGTGGGGTGCATCCTGCTACAGGTGAGGAAGAGCGGAACCACTGCTTATCGGACGCCTGTTACCTGCCTGCTGTCACGCTACACCCTCACATACGCTGCTGCTGTTTCTCCTGCAAGTTGGATGTTGTATAGAGGAGAAAACAAAGCTTCAAGAAGTCAGATAACTTGCCCAAAGGCACACAGATGGTGAGCAGCAGATCTGGGTTTCAAGTTCTGAGCCTGTGTTCATTCCACTCCACTATGATGGTTCTTCAAGTACCCAAAAACTCCTACATCATTTGGATACCATTTGTTTAAGAAAGCAGTCTGGAAATTTCTACAAAGGGGTTTTCTTACAGTGATTATTTGAGCTTCGATCTGCACAAAAGAAAGTCCAAATCAGGTGATTTCATTCAATACTATCCAGGGAAATAATGGTCATTAATATTATACACCAAATATTTCTGGTTGTCATTCTTTAGAGTACTTTGCACGGGTCTGAACCCTCTTTGGCCAATAAAATGTGAGTAAAAGTGGCATGCATAACTACAGATAGAAACTGTAAGAGCCAGTGATCTGCCTACCACGTTCTTCCCCCCCCCCCCCCCCCCCCCCCCCCCCGTGAAAGATGTACACTCTACATCTCGGGCCAGGTCCCTGAGTGAGTGTGATGAGTAGAGCTCTCTCCACCAGCCAGCATGGGACTTGTAGCAGGAGTGAGAAATAAACCACTGAGGTTGGGGTGTTTGTTGCTGCAGCATAATCTCACCTCTCCTATCTCATAAGAAATCAAATATGTTTCTGCATTTATCAACTCCCAATTTAAAAAAATCAAATAAGATTCTTCTCAAACTAAGTGACAATTTAAAAATAAGTGCAAGATGCATATTCAGTGTACCTTTAAGAAACTAAGAAATAAAAAAATATTCTAAAAAACCTCAGGTAAGGGTGACAGCAATTCAGTAGAGAAAGAAGAGTCTTTTCAACAAATGGTGCTGGGACAGCAGGATGTCCTCACGCAAAAGAATGAAGTGGGACCCCTACCTCACACCATATATAAAAGCTAACTCAAAATGGATCAAAGACCTAAATGTAAGAGCCAAAACTAAAAAACTCTTAGAAAACACAGAGATAAATCTTCATATCCTTGGATTTGGGAACGGTTTCTTAGATATGACATCAAAAGCACAAGCAACCAACGAAAGAAATAAGTAAACTGGATTTCATCAAAATTTAAAATTTTTGTGCTTCAAAGGGTACCATCAAGAAAGTGAAAAAGACAGTTCATAGAATGAGAGAACATATTTACAAATCATATATCTGATAAGGTACTTGTATCTAGAATATAAAAAGAATCCTTGGAGCTCAAAAGTAAAAAGAAAACCCATTTTTTTAAAAAAATGGACAAAGGATCTGAATGGACATTTCTCCAAAGAAGATATACAAGTGGCCAATGAGCACATGAAGAGATGCTCAATGTCATTAGTCATTGGGGAAATGCAAATCAAAACCACAATGAGACACCACATCCACTAGGAAGGCTATAATTGAAAAGACAGATAATAACAAGTGTCGATGAAGATGTGGAGAAATTGAAACCCTCGTACCCTGCTGGTGGGAATGTGAAATAAGGCAGCTACTTTGGAAAACAGCATGGCAGTTCCTCAAAAGATTAATCATAAAGTTACCATATAACCCCACAATTCCACTTCTCTGTATATACCCAAGAAAAATGAAAACATAAGTCCATACATATGGACATTTATTTGGCAATAAAAAGGAATGGAGCACTGACAGATGCTACAACAGGGATGAACCTTGAAGACATTATGCTAAGTGAAAGAAGCCAGTCACAAAAGACCACAGATATGATTCTTTTTAAATGAAATGTCAAGAATGGGCAAATTTATGGAGATTGAAAGTAGATTAATGTTGCCTTGGGCTGAGGGGAAGAGGGCTGGGGGCAATGGGACAGGATTGTTAAGGGGTACGGGGTTTCTTTTGGGAGGATGAAAATGTTCTGAAGTTAGACTGTGGTGACGACTGCACAACCCTGTGAATATACTAACAGACTTTGAATTGTGCACTTTAAGTGAGTGAAATGCATGGTATATTAATTGTATCTCAGTAAAGTTCTAAAACACACACAATAAGAAGAGACAAAGAATGAAGAGGTATAAAAAAGAATCAATGGGTTAACTTTAGAAAAGAGAACTGAAAGATAGGAAAAGGAAGGCCAAGGTCAGGATGGCCTGACAGCCAATCCTGGAAGTCAGTCAGCCCCACCTTGCTCCCCGAGCCCCCAGTGTCCAGCCCCACGTGGGATCCGTGGGGGTGGAGAATCTGGGTAGACAAGTCCTGCCAGGTGACTGCACAGTGATGAGTCAAGACGGACACAGGGGAGGCCCTGAGTCGCATGTTGATGACCCCTGGGCAGAAGGAGGTCAGAAGAGGGGCTGTCTCTAACTGTGTTTCTGAAGGGTTGTGAAAACCCAGGGGTGAGCCCATCAAATTCCTACTTGCTGTGGTTGCTTCCTTCACAGCTAGGGATGCTGGAGAGAACAGCGTCTAACTTACAGTTCCCCTTGGAGAACTCCCTGATGTGTTGGGGTTCTCCATCACAAAGGTTGGCTGATTCAGGGGTGAAGGTGAGCTTTGCAGAGAGCCTCAGACACCTCCAGCTGAGCTGCATTGCCCTCACCAGGCCCCTGGGTCTTCCAGATGAGGGAGGAGCTGTTAGGGGGAAGCTCCCAGGCCTGGAGTCAGCAGCCTGGGCTCTGGCTCCAGCTCCACCACTAACTACCCGTGTGGCAAGCTCCTTTCTCTTCCTGTGCCTCAGTTTCCTCCTTTGCAAAATGAGGCCTAAGGCTGTGTTGATGTGGTTCTGGTGCATTTCCAGCATGACCTGTCACAGCAGGCGCCCCAGTGCTTTGGCTGCCGGGACTCTGGATTGGAAATGACCAGTCCCATGAATGCAGGTGCATGAGTGAGCCCAGGCAGAACCAGCAGCGGAACAGCCCAGCCAACCCAGCCAATGCAGCATCAAGAGAACTAATACACGCTTGCTCTTTGGAGTCACTATGCTCTGGGCTGGTTTGTTACACAATAGTAGATAACTGTAGGGGATGGTGGAGTAGGGGGTGGTGGGGAAAAAAGGCATTTGCTACCAGGGCAAGCCATACTACCGTTATTGGTACAGCCTGGGAAGGCTGTCTCTCTAATCTTGAGGAAGGAAGAGATGCATTAGCCATCAACCTGAGAACTTGGGCATCTGTCTTAAGGAACATAATGCAGAAGGAGAATCCAAAGAAGCGGGGTGAAAACACCTTCAGCTCCTTCTCCCTAGCGGCTCATACCGGTCCATCCAGTCCCTCCTTGCCCTTCCCTGAGTATTATATGCAAGCCAGATGATAAAATACATGGCCAGTCTCTCTGCTAGAGTGGGAGACGTGCAGAGACATGCTCTGTTTTCGGGGCACTGAGTGTCAAAAGTCGGATAATCCACAATACATCCAGGAAGTGGTAATGCATGGTGATAATGCATTCAATGGGCTGTAGTGTCTGACGGCCCCGAGTTTGAATCCCTAACTGTGTGACACAGGACAAGTCACCTGACCCCTCTGAAATTCAGGTTCCTTGTCAGTAAAATGGGGATGGAAACATCTCCTGGAAACATGGAGAGGATGACATTGGATAATGAATGTAAAGTGGGCAGCCCAGGGCCTGGCGAGCGTACAGGGAGGGCCGGGGGACTAGTGCCAGGAATGTCATGATCCCTTTGGGTTCTACTGTCTTTGTGATGTTCCCCGGGATCTTTTGGGGTGGCAGATTCTTTCCCGCCACAGTTTACTTCCTGTGCTAAAATGAGCTGCCTTCCCCAAGCACCTGGTTGCTCTGTGAGGGAGCTGGCCTGCATGCTTTAGGCACAGCCAGCAGTCACATGCAGCTGGAGGAGAGGTGCCTCTAATTGAATCCTATTTCATAGTCATTCAGGAGGAACTGACACAAGAGGACCCAGACCCCTTAGCACATGTCAGTTTAACTCATGGGTCCCACCCAGACCAGCCTGAGCCCACACCACCTTCCACTTCACCAAAGGCCCCATCTGTTCCAGGTCTCTGGGCCAAATGGTCCTCATGGAAAAGGTGGTGCAGCCTCCATAAGTCGGAAGAGTGATGGGAGTCCAATAAGCAGATGCCACTGGGGAGGGGAGAGACCTCATTCTTCCTCTTGGCGTGGGAGCTGCCATCATTATCATCATCAAGATAACATTCACTGAGCACCAACTACATTCTTTACACATGTTAATTTCTTTCATCTTCACACCAAGCCTGTGCAGTGGGTGCTACCATTATTGTGGTTTTACTGAGGAGGAAACTGAGCCACAGCAGGTTAACTTGCCCTGGACTGTGCACTAGTGAGTAGCAGAGCCCCCCGATCTCCCACACTCCAGAACCGCAGCTCCTAGCTGCTGCTCTGTTTGGGAGAATAGAGCTAGAGAACAAGGGAGCCAGAGAAGCACAGCTTCAGGGACAGGCACAACCAGGTGAAATGAGGAGTCAAGGACAGGGGGTCAGGGCCCTCCCTGAACAAAGGACAGGCTTGGCTGGCAGGACCGCTGCCCCTTTCTCCCTTGGGCACCCTTCCTGAAGCCGTGCCTGTCAACGCAACAGCCACCTTTTGGTACTGGGGGTCTGAGTGGCACACCACAGACATACTCAAAGAGATAGGGTCATGTCTGGCCTTTAATCTGGGCCATTCAGGCCAGTCTGTGCCTGGGTTTTATTTGAATCAGAAGCTAAAACCCCTAGAAGGCAGAGTATCCAAGTGGTGAGTGCTCTGCTCTGGAGTCAGAAGGGTCTGGGCTCTGTTGTTCTCCAGCTCTGAGACCTAGGAAAGGCTCCATTCTCTAGACCTTGTGTGCTCATCTGTAAAATGGGGATGGTAATAGCGGCTGCAGTCCAGGGTCATCTTAAGGACTCAGAGAGACATTTGTGAAGCTCATAGCCTGGTGCCCAAAAGGTGTTAGCACCTTGTCTTGGCTAAACAATAGGGAAAGGTAATTAGTCCACACTTTGGCCAAGATAGCCACAAAATTCAGGCGCAAGCCAGCAAAACTCCAGTGGAAGCCCCTGGTCTGGGTGTCTGAGTCTTGAGGCCCCCCATGGAGTCTCAGGCGGCAGGTCTGGGGACTTGGAAAAGCCTTCATGACAGTGATGAAATCCCATTCATGCAGGACTTCCCATTTTTGGAGACTAGCTCTGTTATGGGCTGAATTGTGTCCTCCTCAATTTCACAGGTTGAAGCCCTAGCCCCCAGTACCTCAGAGTGTGGCTGTATTTGGAGACAGGGTCTTTAAAGAGGTGACTCAGTTAAAATGAGGCTATTGGCATGGGTGCTAGTCCAGTCTGACTGGTGTCCTTATAAGAAGAGGAAATTGGGCACAGAGAGAGACAGCAGGGATGTGCACACACAGAGGGAAGACCATATGAGGACACAGCGAGAAGGTGGCCATCTACAGGCCAAGGAGGGAGCCCTCAGAAGAAACCAAACCCGCTTACACCTGATCTCGGACTTTCAGCCTCCAGAACTGTGAGAAGACCAATTTCTGTTGTTTCAGCCGGCCAGTCTGTGGTAGCTTGTTATGGCGGCCCGAGTGGATTAATACAAGCTCTTTCTTTCAAGCACGGCTCCCCACACTTCCGTGCATCTCTTTACCTAGCTGAGGGCTCATAGACCTTCATGTGCAGAACTTGGGGCCTCCTCTATGGCTCCCTTTTCAAGGCCACTCTTACCAAACCAGAGCCCAACCCTTCTAGATCCTTCTGGAGAGGATCTTAGGAAGTTCCAGTCTTCGGGGTCTGAGAGAGCATCCCAGGCGCCCACTGGGCTGCTGTTGGCTTCTCTAGGAGGCAGGAAAACCCAATGAACCTTCAAATAGGCTGCCGTGCACCTTACGGCCTGATGGAGTCAGTTGAGAATGGACGTGTTTCCCCGAAAGGTACCCACAAAATGTACTTCTTAAAACTGCCATGATGTGCTTTCTTATGAAATAGATAACATTCTTTTTTTTTTTTTTTTTTAATGTGGGACTCTGATCTAAGAGAAATGACTGCATTGTCTCATAGGTGACAACGGAGTCAAAGACCTGGATATTTACACTGAAAACCACTCTGAAATCACCGTCCTGACAGTTGCTGCCAACCAAAACCTGAAGCTCATGCGCCGGGGAAAACAAGAGCTGGAAAGTTCCCTTTTTAGGTAAGCAACTAGCTACTACCTACAAAGAATAAACACCGAGATCGCGAGGGGAGGAGGCATGCTCTCCCATCAAATCGTGGTCCGAGTTACAGAGAAGTAGAGAGAGTGATCGAAAGGGAAGGCCCAATTCGAGGCAGTTGCATTTTCAATTACGACTATCTCCTGCCCTCGAGGAGCAGGGCTGACATTTAGCTCAGGGAGAGTTTGAGATGCTTTAGGTGCTAAACACCATCACTGAAAAAAATTAAAAAGTGGCTAGTGAAAAGCACAGATGTGTTACCCACACACATGTACCCCCACCCCGAGCTGGTCTCTCTTTGACACTCCGGGCACGTTTCTAGGGTGGCCCCTCGCTGTGCAGCCACGACCCAACCCAGGCCAGCAGCTCACCGACTTCTTTGGGACCAGTGAATTCTTGCTTGGCTGGTCCAGGGGCCTGAGAAGCACCATCCACTTCAAAGTGGAATCCCCTAGGATGCCCGTCACAAGAAACACGGCCCCACCCCACCATCCTCCTGGCTTTAACTTGCTTTCAAGTAACTTGGAGTCATGCCAGGGCCTTTCATCAAATATAAAATGAGCACCCACTCACTTTCTCACTGGGAATCAAAACCGAGGATGCCAGGGGGAGGAATGACGTCTTTAAGTGCAATCAGGGGACCTAGAGGTTCAGACTTTCTGCTGCATGTCTGCACTCTGCTCAGAGCTTCTTCTTTCCTGCTGCTTTTCCAGGGACGGGGGTAAAGACGAGCAATAAATGCATCAGCCATTTCCAAGCTCCAGAGCACTGGGGGCTTCGAATGCATCAGGCCCAACCTCGAGGAGCCACGTCTGCGGCATTTCTGGGTTCGCTCCATAGCGCCTCCGTGCAAGCCCTGCTCACAGCTACACACTGGAGCTTCAACTGGCTTTAGCTGTTCCCGGGTGACCCAGGCCAGGTCTTCTGATGTCATAAGAAGCATCACTGAGCTTATAAAATTAGAGCACTGATGCATTTTTTATGTCTTAAGAATCACACTGGATTGTTAACATCTTAGAAGATGGCTGAATGCTGTCTATGTCTCTCTTTTCTCTGAAAGGTGGATTATCGAGTAGGAATGGTCTTTGCTCAGGCCCCACCCCGGCTCTGAAATCCCCATCTGCACCCCGCTGGTCACCGTTTGCAAGGTCGCGTCCATTCCCATCAGTGTCAGGGGAAGGAGGAGGAGTACTGCTGGAAGAGGGGGTGCTGGTTCTGGGGCTTCCTCCAGGCTCCCAGCCCCAGCCCCGGAGAGGGAGAGGGGGACAAGAGGGCGGGAGGAGGAAGCCGGGCATCTCGATGGAGCTGCTCAGAGCCCTGCGGCAGCAAATGGAGCCATCAGGAGGAGACTCTAGTGAGAAAAGAACATTGCGGGAGCCAGGGGTGCCGTGTGCGGGATGGAGATGGGGTGCAGGTTTGCTTACAGAGCACTATGGGCCATAGCACAGGTGAGTAATTTAAAGAGGTAATAGAAATAATATGTTAGACTAATAACCCTAGCCGTCAAAGGCTCCTAGAATTTCTCATTTAATTTCACATTTAGGTGGACTGATCTGTAATATAGTTAATTTCACATCTCTGCCCAGGGAATCCTGAGCTTTGCACAATAATCTCTGCAGAAGACAAAGTATTCACCCAAACCATTTTTCATAATAAAATGTGTTCTTCTGCCCCAAAGAATTGCTGAGGACTACACAAGATCTGTGTAAGGGCAACACTTTAAAAACAACAGCAACAACAACAACAAAAACATTGGACACTCACCATTTCCTCTCTCAACAAGGACAGCAAAAAGAAATGGGTCTGCTGAGGCAAGAGCAGGGGAGGCTGGTGGGGGCAGAGGAGGGGAGGGGGCAGTTCTGTGCAGTGAAGAACTTAACCTTGCCCAAAGAGAGGTCTGGCCTTTGTCCTCGCCTTCTGGGAGGTGACCTCTAAGCCCTTGGAATATCATGCTTGATGGGAGTGTCTCTGTCTGCCTGGCCACCTTGGGTCACTGGATAGTCCAGTGATATGATTTAAGGTAAGGGCTGGCCACATGGGATAGTTGTAGGGTGGGGGCTGGTCACACTAGAAGGACCAACAATGTGACTTAGGGTGCAGGGGTTTGGTCACATGTGTCAGCCCACTCTGGAGAGGATGGATACAGGTCACTAGGTGGGTAATCACTCATGCTCCCATGATGGAGCCCCAATAAAAACTATAGACACTGAAGCTTGAGGGAGCTTCCCTGACTGGAAATACTCCATGAGCATCATTGCACATTGATGCCAGGAAAGTAACGCTGTCCATGACTCCATAGGGAGAAGAGAGCAGAAGCTGGTGTCTGGTGCGCTCCTGGTCTCTGCCCTGTGCACTTCTTCCCTTGACTGATTTTAATCCATATTCTTTGGATGTAAAAAACTGTAACTGTGAGTATAACATCTTTTGTGGGTTCTGTGAGCCTGTTTAGTGAATTATGGAGCCTAAGCATGGTCTTTGCAGTTGGCTAACTCTCATACATTCTTCCTACATACGAAAAGCACTCCTATGAACAAACATTATAGTTTTCATATAGGATCAAGTGCATTCTCTTCCTGATGGGGGCACAGACGGACTCCTCCCATCCCTCTCACATGCTCCCCTAGCACTCAGAACCTACCCCCAGGGAGCACTCATCATACCAACTGTGTTGTCCAGTTTTCCTCATATCCTGGGCTGTGAGCTCCCAGAGGTGGGGGCATGCCCAGTTGGCATGTAAAGCCCTGGGTCCAGCAGAGTGCCCCTCATGTGGGTGAGGCTCAGCAGGTACCAGTGACTGATGGGCAGGTAGACAGGCTGCTTTCTATCAAGGCTGTTTCTTCCATAGTGTTTTATGACCGGTCAAGGGGTGAAGTGCCTACCTTAGAATGACAACCTGAGGCCACAAGTGCCAAAGGAGATGGGTGTTGTGAGGTTTCAACAGGACCATGAACATGAAGCACTTGGCATAGGGCCTGGCTGGTATGTCTGTCACAGTCATACCAGTGCACTTTGCTGCAGTGGGATTCCAAGGGGGTGGGTGTGGATAGGCAAGTTTTCATGGCCCCTGACTCTGCTACCCACCTACTCATTCGTTCATTCATTCATTCATTCACTGGGCTAAGGCAGACTGGGTCAGACAATGGGGGAGTCACAGAGGATCAGGTGAGAGACTCCTCCAGGCCCCAGGACTGTGACACACCATGCAATGACTTGCCAGGGACCTAGCTGGGAGGTCCCCTTCCTCTCTCAGGCCTGGAGAGTGGATGGGTCTGAGCAGCTCAGGGGAGAGACTTGATTTTTCCCTTCCTTTTCCAGCTCCAGCAAGCCGAGGGGAGAATTCTCTGTCCTCACCAGGTGGCCCCTTAAAAGATCTGAAGGCAACCCCAGGGTATGCTTAGTAAAGGACCTTGTGGTCAAGCTTCTGAGTTCTTGTGTTGGGTCATGTGGCTGAAGCTTGTCCAGTGACAGGGAGACCAGACAGGGGGTGGTGGTGCCTGGTCAATTCTGGACACCCTCCCCAGCCTGGTTCAGACAACAGGAAGGACATTAAACATGCTTCAGCTTAAATTGAAGTCAGTCAGCAGGAAGGGCAATGGTCACAAAGACACCACTGGCTGCCCATGTGTCCATCCATCCATCCTTCCGTCCACCCATCCACTCATCCATCCTTCTGTCTGTCCATCCACTCATCCATTCATTGATCCATCCATCCATCCATCCATCCAACCATCCGTCCATCCCTTGAAGAAACATTTATTGAGCACCTACTGTATTCCTGGCCTTTGGGCATAATGATAATTAAGACAAAATCCTTTGGCCTCACAACTCGGCTATATTCTCACCCTTGTCAATTTCATCCACACCCCTTGACCCATTTTGTCCAATGCCCCCTCCATGCAGACATGTCACAGTCTTCTCTCTTCTGCCTATATGCTTCTCTGAGCTCTGGAGCCTACAACCACTTGCTTGCTATTGACTTTTCACATGATGTCCCAAAGGCCCTTCAAACTCAGGCCTGCCTTGTAACCAGTCCTCTCGAGGATGAATGACACAGAGCCCCCATATCTAATCCATCTACAAGTCCTATTGATGCCACATCTTAAATGTCTTTGGACTCTTCTCCCTTCTCTCCAGAACCGCCAAGTCCAGCATCATCTCTAGCCTGGAGGATTAACTGTCTACCCTCATCTGCTCTGGCCCTCCTTCAATCCATTCTCCACACAGCAGCCAAGAGCCCTTGTCAAAATGCAAACCTGGTCATGTCACTGCCTCCCAAACCCTCAATGCCTTCCTTCTCCTTGGGGAGAAAGCCAGCACTCCTCAGCCTGGCCCACACGGTACTGCCCCTGAGCACCCACCCAGCCTGAGTGGTCTGATCCCCACCTCCCTCTCCACCTCACCGGCCTTCATGTGCTCGTTTATACTCATGAGACTCCCTCCCATCACAGAGCTTTCTGTGCACGCTGTTCCGTCTGCCTGGAATATTCTTGCCTCCCCTCTTCATGGAGTTAACTTCTGCTCTTTCGGATCTCAGCTCAAGGGTCATTTCTTCAAGAAATCCCTTACAGGCCTCCCTGAGAAGTTGTTTCCCCCCATTACAAGCTCCCCAAACTCTGGTTTGTGGGAAGGCTTGGTGGTCAGGTCTGATTTTTTCCTCCGCTAGATGGTAAGCTGGGTGAGCGCAGCGACCCCATCTGTTTCTGTTTGTTTGTTTTGATTCCAGCACTTGGCCCAGTGCCTGGCACCTAATGGGGACTCCATTACCAGTTAGTGAATAAATGATTCCAAAGAGGGAATTGCTAATGGGAGAATTTACAGTGTGATGGGAATGCCAAACAAAAAGAAGGCACCCTGCATGTGGGGGAATGGGAGGAGGTGGGAAGTCAGATATTACAGCGGAAATTTTAGAGCAGAAATTATCAATAGAGCAGTAGTTCTCTAAACTGATCACAGGGGAAAGACCTGGGGGATCAGTGAGAACAGCATGTATGAAGGCCCAGAGGGGAGACACAACATGGAAATCTGAGTATTTCAGCAGAGTGGAGGGTGGAGCATTATGCTCCAATGATGAGTTGAGAAAGACAAGCTGAGGTCCTCTTATAAAGGGCTGTATCCTGTGCTGGAGAGTTAGTTTATCCTGACTTGCCCAAGGAACAGATGACTACTCCCCACCCAACAGGCTCCCACGGCCCTGTGCCTTGCCCTCTCATGGATCTCACTGCACTGGGCTATAACTGCCGTTTTCTTGTCTCTCTCCCGAGGACAGCCTTTTGCACAGCGCCTGGCACGTGGTGGGTGCTCCGTCAATCCTTTCTGAATGCATCAGTGATACGTACACAGCATGGAAAGGAAGGGAAAGAAACTGGCAGCCAATTGGGAGGCCCCGGCCCAGGTACGAGATGATGAAGTCCTTAGAGAGGGAAGCGGCCAAGAGGAGGAAGCCCTATGCGGTTGATGGTCCTAATTTGCAAACTGCTTGGCTTGTGGGGAGAGGACCATGGGGAAGGGATGAAGCAAGGACAAGGGATGCTTTTAGCTCTGGATGCCAGGTCAGAAGCAGCACAGTTGTAGGGAGAAGAGGCTCAGAGGAAGACTCCCCTTGTGGGGAGGTCATGCGCAGGTAGATGCGTTCAGACCACCCGCGTATGAGTCTCTCTGCAACACCAGCTCACTGTTGTGTCCGAGTGCCCTCATCTGTAGAATGGCGGACTCGTAGGTTGCTGGGAAGTTTGAATGAGTCAGTCCACTCATGGATGGAGGCTGGCAGGCGGTGCACACTCAGCTGTCAGCTGCCGTAACCCCTGGGTGGGCAGCTCGGTGCCAAGAGGCAAGTTTTGCAGAGAGAGACAATCACGGTGGCTCCGTGGTCTGCCCGCTCTCCTGTGTCTCAAGACTGATGGATGCAGCTTGGTGCCACTGAAGTGACACAAGACATCACCAGCTCTTCCAAACGTGGGTGCCACTGAACGGGGTGAGGGCCGGGGCAGAGTTCCCCGCTCACATCCAAGCACATCTCGGACTTGGGCAGGAAAAAGGACACTTGGGAGAGTTCCCCATCTGCTAATGTCAGACCTGGCCTTTCGGGACGAGGGGCTATGAGCACAGGCTGGGAGTCAGATGGCTGTCCCCTCTTTCATCAGTGTGAATTCTGGGAAGGAGCATCAGCTCACTCAGCCACAACACCCGAGGCAAACACGGGCCTAGCAAAGAAACCGCAGGCCACACATCACTGGGGCTTCGGGCCAGCTCCTTTCTCACCCGCTCTTGTGTCCTGCCTTCCTGAGCTTCGGTGAGTCCGGCTGTGCGATGCAGAGGGGGAAGTAGATGAAAGGAGGACAAAAGCACGCTCAACGAGGAGTCAGGAGGAGCTTCTGTCCTGACCCAGCATGGTTTGGGGCAAGTCACTCTGGCCCTTCTGGGGCCCAGATTCTTCCAGGAGGAGGAGGAGGTTGGACTGGGTGACAACTGAGTTTCCTTCAAGTTCTAACTCTCAAAGATTCTAAGTTTGCTTCCGGCATATCGACTATTTCCACCCTGCCCCTGACTTTTCAGAATGTGTCCTATTATTCTTATTAAGCATAGAACATCTGACACATACCTGCCTGTCACTTTTTTTCCCTCAAACAAAGGACTTCGAGTTCACAAGTGCAAGATTTCAGCAGGTTGCTGCAGCGGAGGAAATTGGTCTTCAGCCTATCAGACTATTTTGAATGTCCTGTTGTCACAGAGGTGGGGACAAGGTCGCTGGGCTGCTCGGAAGGAATCAGAAACGTGCGTATTTTTAGGAGCTCTTAAAAGGAGAGGCCTTGCTCTCAGCCCCAGCCAGAGGCTGTTTTGCCTTCTCAGCCCTGCTTGGAACTGGACTGGGTGACAAGTGTCTCCTGTCACCCTGCTCTGGGACCTCCAGGAACCGGCTTCCCCCTGGAAGCCACACCAGCTCCCACTCCACCCCTGGCCTGTTCTTGCTGATGACGTTCTGAGTCTCGCAGCCTCAGGACCGTTGCTCCTTACCACTGGATAAACAGATTAGCATCTCTATTCTTTTCCAGGGAGGTGGATTCTGGAGGCCAGATCCTAGGAAAGGCCAAGGAAGCCAGTATAATGTTGGCCTGGACTGGCTGTATCCCCAGGCCTGCTGGTCTCTCTGGGGTCCCAGCTTTGCTAAGAGGCCTTTCTTCAAGGCTATGCCTTCTGGAGCACAGCTGATCCACACCCAAATGATGTGGTAGGATAATGGGAGTCCGACATAACTGATTTAGGACCTAGGGTGTAATTGCCCAACCAGGCCTGCCAGGTGGTATCCCTGCCCATCTGCAAGATTCCTGCCTTCCAGCACCAACCACTGGTCAGGGGCTGAGAGCTGTCTCCGCGGGGTCTGACATCTACACACCGTTTGGGAGTGAGTCACACTTTGTTCCTGCTCTGGGGCTTGCCTCCAGCCTCTGCACCCCCATGGGGAGCAACAAGGAGGGAGTTTGTTCCTGGGACTCAGAGCAGGTATGAGATGTCCTCCTGATCCTGGGGATGGGGAAACTGTCTTCCTGGGGCCTGCAGACCTACCAATGGTTTCCTGGGCTGACACCAGAGGAAGGTAGGAAAGTCAGGGCCGGGGTCCTTTCCTCTTGCAGCATGAGGAGGCGGAGGTGGGGGAGGCACGAGATCTCCTGGGCCACAGGAGTCTGAGGGGCTCATGGGCCTTCCTGTCCTGTCCGCCTGGGGAAGGCTGGGGCTCTGAGGTCAGACAGGCGTGGCACCATCTTAGCCAGAGTTTTCAGGCACTTCTCTGGGGTCTTCAAATTCCTGTTGCTCCCTCTTGCCTTAGGGTTTTCCTAGATGGAGTTTCCTCTGCCTAGAAGGCTCTGCCCCACCTCTCCACCTGGCATGTGACACAGCTGCCATGTCCTTTTTCTTGAAAGGCCCTCTTCTCCTGGTCTCCCTGGGATCACATCCTCCCCGTCTTCCTCGTGTCTTGCTGGTTGCTTCCCCTCAGCCTCTTTGGCAGCTCCTTCTCTGCTTGACATCCAAATACTGGGGAGCCCACGGCTGAGCCTGCCCACTCTCCTCTCCATCTAACACTCTTTCATGGAGCTGTCACATTTAGACCCATAACTTGAAATTCCATCTGTGAGCTGATGACTCCTACATTTTGTCTCCATTCTGGACCTCTCCTTGGCCTGTAGACTTTCAAACCCAGCTGTACACTTGGCAACTGTAACAAGTCTATCAACCATAACATAACCAAAACCAAACTCTAGATTCCCCTATCTCCCAGAATTGCTTCTTCTTCAAGATCCTCCATCTCAGGAAATGGTCCACTGTCCCTCCAGTTTTTCAAGCCCCAAATCTAGGCATGACCCACCAATCTCTTTCTCATCCTCCCTGTTCAAATCATCAGCAGGACCCTTGCCTCTACCTACCTCCAAACATCCCCAAACTGTGTCTCTTGGGATTCATCATTCCCAGGCTCATCGGAGCTACCATCATCTCTTGCTCACACTGATGCAAGAGCGTCCAGGAGGTCTCCCTGCGATGGGAGACATCATTTTCCACATGGCAGCCAGGGGGGTCTTGAAAACAAACCCAAGCCTGTCAGCTCACCTGCTTCAAACCCCACATGGCCTGGCCCCCGTGCCCTCCCTTACTCTGCTCGGCCACAGCGCCCCGCCCAGCTCCTCCAACACGCCAGGCTTGCTCTCTCCCTTGGACTTTGTTCTTGTTATTCCCTTTGCCTGGAATGTTCTTCCCGTGATCTTCACATGGCTGGCTCCCATCATTTGGCTTTCCCATTGAGGCCTCCTCTGACCCCCCAAACTAAGGTAGCCACCCTGGCCCCTCTACCAGCCATCCATTTCAAGTGCCCTGATATTTCCTCTGTGATCTGTGTGTTGTCCTTTTCCCCTACTAGAATCTAAACTCCACGAGAAGAAAGGTTCCCTGGAGCCGAGAGCTGCGTCTGGCATGCAGTGGATGCTTAGAACAGATTTACCCAGTGATGGTGGAAGAACGAATGGCCCTAGTGGAAGGAGGCGGGTTAGAGGCCAGAAGACTGGTCAGGACGTTTGGGATTATTTTGGGCTGAATTGAGGTGGTGGCAGAGGGGATGGAGAGAAGTGGGAGAAATCAGGGAGAGAAAACCACTAGGATGGTGATGGGCTGTGGGGGCGGGAGTGAGTGGAGGTCTCAGGGGTGACTCCCAGTTTTCTGGGTGGGATGCCCACCGAGGCAGGAATGTTGTAGGAGATGTAGGGTTGGGAGGACGTGGGGGGCAACAAAGAGCGGCTATGAGTCCCATTTGGGACATGTTGACACGCACAAGAGAATCTGAGCAGAGCTGTCCTAGGGACAGTTTGAGAAACAGTTGTGGACCTGAGAAGAGGTACAAACGCGGAGACATCCGTGCACGTTTACCTTGACATCCAGCAAAGAGAGCCCTGGGTGGGGCTAAGCCCTCGTGGAGAGGGGGGCAGAGGGAGAAGAGAGTGGCCCAGGAGAGAGCTGGTTACATGGACACTTACAGAATGTTCCAGAATGAGGAGCCAGTGACAGAGACTGAGAAGGAGCAGTGGGGGGAGTTGGAGGGACTCAGGAGAGAGTGGAATCGCAGAGCCTAGGGTCAGAGGGCTTCACAGGGGAAGAGGGCAGGCAACAGGGTCAAAGGTGCTCAGAGAGCTCAAGTCGAACGAGGATGGAATGGGCTCTGGGGTCAACAAGGACATGCTGTGCCCTTGATGAGAGCCACGTCAGTCAGCAGGTCCTTGATGGGTGGGTGGGTGGCTGTGGGAGGGAGGAAGCTGGATGCCAGCGCCCACTCTATCCCAGCAGGAAGGCATCCTCCTGGCAGCTCCTCCTCCAGATTCCCCTATCTCCCAGAATTGCTTCTTCTTCAAGATCCTCCATCTCAGGAAATGGTCCACTGTCCCTCCAGTGTCTTTCCCACTTCTACCCTTCTCCTAGTGTGTTCCACTGTTCACATAATTAACGAGCAACAAATGTTGAATCACACTATTCTACTCTCCTTAAAGCAGGCCACCTTCGACTATACAATTGTGCCTCTAACTCCCTGCCTGACTGAAGCGGCAGCTCCCAGAGGTGCGGCGGTCCCTGGTGCCTCAGCATGCCCCTCGTGAAGCCCGGGCAGATCCCGGTGCCCCTCGGAGCCTCTGCAGGCTTTCCTGGTGCTCTCCGGGGTCAGCCTTCCCTCAGCGAGGCCTGGGGCAGGGCCCACACCACGCTTCTCTGGATTCCCCTGGGGCGCAGCCCACAACAGATGGCTGAGGTGCATAGTGTCCCCCAAATATTCACGTCTACCTGGAACCCCAGAATGTGATCTTATTTGGAAATAGGATCTTTGTAATTAATTACGGATCTTACTGGTTAAGATGAGTTCACAGTGGATTGGGTGTGGGCCCAAATCCCATGACCGGTGTCCTTATAAGAAGAGAAAATAGAGATGCAGAGACACACACAGAGAAGATGCCGCATGATGATGGATACAGAGATTGCAGTTATCTTGCCACCAGCCAAGGCAGGCCAAGGATTGCAAGCAGCCACCAGAAGCTGGAAGAGGCAAGAAAATGTCTTCCCTAGAGCCTTCAGAGGGAGCATGGCCCTGTCGACACCTTGATTTTGGACGTCTAACCTGCAGGACTGTGAGAGAATACGTTTCTGTCTTACGCCCCCAAGTTTGTGGTACTTTGTTATGGCGGCTCCAGGAAACTGATGTAATGGTCAAGGACAAGTTGATAGATATTGATCACCAGAGGGTCTGAGTCTCCCACCTTCACCCCTGGGGATGAGCCCCTGACCCCCAGGTGGCTGGGAGCTGATCCTGCAAGAGCAGCCGCATCTGCCTGAGCTCTGGGCTTTCCCCCGTGGATTGTACTCTGCTTCCTGCCCCAGCAGCCAGGAGGAGGACGCAGAGGCTCCCTCCTGGGCCTCTGCAGATGCTGGGCTTGCTCCTCAGCGCTGTTTCTCTGCAGGGCACCATTTGTCACTGCTGCCAGGAGGCGGGTGAGGCCAGCCCCAAGGTGACCCACTCCCTGCCACACAGAGGAGCTCCACACAGATCCATTTGGTGGGGTCCCAGCCGCAAACAGCAGGAGATCACTTCCCCAGGAGACATCCAAGGACCAGGCCCCTTGGACCCTGGCTAAGGAGGGCTAAGGACAGACACCTACGCCCACTTTGTAATGATGTGGACCCCACAGAGACCAGAGAGACTGAGTGTGAGGAGGGACTCTGTGCTTTGGAGCAAGGCACTGGCTGGGCAGGCCGCAGCTCAGAGAGGAGGCTGTTTCAACCACTCAGTTCAGATCCCAAGTACAGACTGGGTCAAACCAGCTTCTTCTATTGCCACCTTGTCTCTTAGGTGACTGCCATGCAAAGAAGTACCTGGGGACCCATGAGCTAACCAGCGTTAGTGTGCCCCAGACCACAATCCAGGTGAATGCCAGAAGGCTCTCGGTAGTGCCCCCTTCTTACCTACAGGGAAGACCCCTATGTCAGTGTTTCTCCAGCTTCTCCTGCAACGTGCTCCCAGAGGCAGGGGAGGGTGGGCCCTCCGCCATGGACTATAGATGTGATTCAAGGCAGCTCTCCAAAGTTAGGACAGTTCATTGATGCTGTATGTCTTATCTTAAAAACTCTTATGAATTTTGCACTCTACTCCATAAAACAAACTGTATTTGTTAGTAAAACAGTGACATTTTAAATTATTTACAACGAAATTACTTAACCATTGCCCCTCCCCCCACATCAGCTGGTAAGTGATGCTCTTGGAAATTGTTCCCAGTTTCTGTTTGGCTCTGTGTATGTTCTCCTATGTGGACAGTTCAGCATCACACATTACCCAGAGGAGGTGATGGGAAGTGGGCTGGGGGGTGTCTACAGAAGGGAGGGAACCAGGCCAGGAGGAGCCGGCACAGGTCCACCCATCAGAAAGCCCTGGAGAGTCAGCATGGGAGGAAGAAAGCATCCAGAGGCATCCCAGAAGGCCAAGGGGAAGCTAAATCTTGTTTTTCCTTCTTTCCACCTCCTTAGAGGGGAGCAAGGCTCTTGGTCTTCCCACACAGCTAACCTGGACCCCCAGTGACAACCTCCCCTGGCCCTGGTGAGCTGGAGGGACAGGCTGCCTGAGGTGTCCACCCTGCACTGAGGCTTCCTAACAGGAAGCAGGCACCTGGATGATGAGGTGTGACCTCCCGTCCCTGTTCCCTCCTCTGCCTGAGATGACAAGGTCCCTCCCCACCCCCTGAGGGACAACAGGAGGCCTGCCCAGGTGGCCAGCTGGCTGAGCCTAGGAAAGCTGCATCTATGTCTTACTCCAATCCTCTCACCCAGGCAGGAGGCTCAGCTGCCTGAGAAGCAATTGAAAATACAGTCTAAGCATAAGCGGCTTAGTGGGGTTCTGAGAAGGGGACCAGTAGGGTGGGGGTGGGGCTGGGGGGACCCCGGGTCCTCTCAATCTGGCCCTGGGGAGAATCAGATGGCTGCAAGAGAAAGAATGGAGCGCCCAGAAGTTCCACTCACCTTCTCTTCCAGGGACAGAGGTCACTTAAAGGTATCCCAGTGCCCTCGGCCGATGTGAGCCCCACTCCCTCAGCCCCAGAGCCGCAGAGTCAAGGGCCTGGATTTATTCTCTTTGCAAACACAGGCACAGGCGAGACCATCTAAACAGACAGCACATCCTCTCCACACGCAGCACAGCCCTGGCTGTCTGTATCCAGAGGACCCAGCAGGCAGAAGTGACATTTCCGAGTCCCTCTGAAAATGGTCCCCAGGGTAAACCCACTGCCTGACTGCCTCTAGCCTGTAAGAGGTCCCACTGAATCCCCAGATGCATAGTTGGCCTGCCCCAGACTAGTCAGGGGTCGTAGTGCAAATGGCCTGGGGTCAGGCCTGGGGAAATTTGTTCTGAATCTGGACCTTTGGGGGAAAAAATGGTGAAAATGGTGCTCCCTGGAGTGCCTTGGCTAAGGGAACCACCATTCCATCTCTTCAGGCCCTTGCTGGCCCCTCTCCCTGGGATACCCCTGCCCGTCCCTCTTAGCCTGCCTGATGCCTGCTCAGGCCTGAAGTCTCAGCAGAAGGGTCACTTCCTCCTTGAAGCCTCCCTGACCACTGGGCTGGATTAAGCTCTTCTGAGTGTCCCGTGGGCACTCATTCATTCATTCATTCACGCATGCATTCCTAAGACAAATAAGTACTGTGACCTACAAGTGCCAGCCGCGTGCTAGGAAGTGGGGGTCCAGGCAGACATGGCCTATGCCCCCTAGAACTCACAGTGGGGGTCAGGCGAAGGGAGGAGAAGCCCCCTAGGTCTGGGATAGGCGCTGCAGCTTCCGAGCCTCAGAGGCTACCCTCCCCAAGGTTGGCCGGAGCCGGCTGGATGGCGGCGGCAGCGCCCCCTCCTCCCTGTTCTTCCTCCTCGCCCTATCTCCACGCTCTGTCTCCGCCTGGATGGCTGCGCTCGTCTGAGATTGGGGGACCTGGGGCCCCTGCGCCATGCCCCTCCGCAGGGACGACAGCCCCCAACTGGGCCGGGCTGCTCAGACAAAGGCTGCACCCCGGGACAAAGGCTGCCGCCACCACTGCTGCTGCGCGCTCGCGCGCGAGCGGATTCTCTATGCTCCGCGCCGGCGTCCCCCACCCAGCTTTTAGTTTGGCAAACAAATCCATTTTTAAAATCAAATGAAGGCAGAAATTCTCTTCCCAAAACATTTCTTCTTCTCTGGGATGGGAGGAGGGGGCAAAGAGCTCTCGCAGGATTGACAGCAGGGCGACGGATGGAGCGAAACAACTGCCCCCGGTCGCGTCGGCCGCCGGCACGCGAGCGCGCAGCTCTCCCTGCACATCACGGTTCTCCCCCAGCGGCGGGGAAAGGCCCGGCCCTTCCACCGCGCGGTGCCTTGCCGCAGTCCGGGCGGGCGCCGGGCGCAGCGCGGCCAGCCGGTGCGCGAAGGCCCCTGCATTGCAGCTGCGCCGGGCGGACGGGCGTGCATGCGTGCGTGTGTGTGCGCGTGTGTGCACGCGCGTCGGCCGGCCACCGTGCCCCAGTTTGCTCGGCGCTGCAGTCCCCTCGCCCCCTCCTCTTTCCACCACCACTCCGCCCCCGCCGCAGCACGCACGACTCCACCTCCCAGCAGCTTAATTGAGAATTTGCCCAGTAACTGTGGGGGCGGGAGGGGCTGAGAAAAGCAGCCGCAGAGAGGCGAGGGGAGAGGAGAGCAAGGCTTCCGACAGCTCCGCCACTGCAGCATCTTCCTGGACACACAGTTCACTGCCAGGCCAAGGGGTTGGCCGGAGGCCTGGGGACTCCCACCCTCCAGGCTGTCCCAGCTGTCCCCTTTGCACTGGGCAGAGTATGCCGGTGGCACTGCGGCTGCGGATCTGCTCTGCCCTCCCCCACTGTTATTATTTATCAGGCTGGCGAAAGGCTGGGAAAATGATCTTTGGGTGGATAAGAACTTGTACTCATTTAGGGAAAAAAGAACAAGGAGGGGAGTTTCACTCCTCTCCTGGCCAGGTGGGGTCTCACAGTTCCGCTGCCCCTGCCACCCTTCCCCTCCCATTACTTGAAAGGACACTTGGCCAAGACCAAAGGGAGGGGGATGCATGGGGTCCTTCAGGGCCCCAATCTGCTCTCTGTAGGGGGGTGCCCTGCCATGTCCCCTCCCCAACTCCTGTCATCTCTCCTGTATATTTTGCCAGGGGCTGGGGATGCTTATTTCAAATGGAGGCCTTTGGAGGTCACAGTTCCAAGTCCCTGGGGAGGGGGCTGATGGGGAGCAGGTGTCAGCTTGCCAGAAGGCCTATTGCCGGAGGGGCCTGGCATGGCTGAGGACTCAGCGGTGTGTTTGTTATGAAGCAGTTAAGGTGGCTGTCCCTCCCCATGGTCTCCATCACAGCATCCTCCCTTGCCAGCAACTTCTTGGTACTGCTTGCTCTCTGGGCTTCCAGGGGGCTGGCTGATGTTTTCTGTGCTCTGAGGCACTGCCTGGCTGATACTTGGCTCTCTGAAAGGCCCCATCACCCAAGCAGGTCCTACCCTGGCCCCAGCATCCTTAAGTCCACCCTGGTGAGGTGACCTGGTCACTCAGGGAGATCCAGGGCTCTGCAGAGTTCCCTGCCCCATTTCCTATTTGTTCTGCAAAACTGAAACCGGATTTCCTGAACAGGAGCCCCTGGTCACCCTGCCCTTCTCTGTTACATCCTGCAGGTCGTCATCACAGCTCCGGCTGGCTCTGGCCATGGCCAGGGATGCTGCCAAGGCCAGCCCGGTGCTCCCAGGCAGCCACTGCCAGGGTGCAGATGTCTGCTGACCCAAAGCCACCTCTGGGAACAGCTCACAGGGTTCAGTGGCCAGGGTGGCTGCCAGGTACCCTGTCACTGCTGGGGCCGTGGCTGGGACAAGGCTGATGTTTGCATACTGGGTGGCTCAGGAAAGCTGCCCAGGGCATGGACCCAAGCCCAGAAATCCTCCAGCAGCCAGCAGCAAGGGGAAGTGTGAGAGGTGAGAAGGCCAAAGGGCTGCGGTGGATGGGGGAGGGATGCTTAAGAAACTGAGCCCACCCCTCCCCCCCCCTCGGAGGGCCCAGGGCAGTTTAGCCAAGACCCCAACCCCTTAGGCTGGTGAGGTCTCTAGTGAGGTACCCCACAGACTGGTCCCTCAGCAGGCTGCCCTGATACTGAGGTCATGTGCAGCCATCCCTCCCACTCTGTCCCTACGCAATGAGCAGACTATCACTTCAGCTCCCCAGGCTAACTCTGGCGCTTCCCCTTGGCAGGTCCACGCCTGGAAGGGCAGCCTCTGACCTTGGTGTCCCTCACTGTCTTTGATAGCTTTTCTCTGAAGAGTCTCTGGTGCCTTAGGAGGAGCAGCCAACACTCACCAACCCCATGGGCAGGGTCAGCAGCTCTCTGAGCCCCTGCCCCACCTTGGCTAGCAGGTCCTGCCTCCTTCCTTGGAGCCTAATGGGGTTCCCTGGTCCTCCACCCTTAGCCACGATCATGATCCTGGGCTTGTTTCGGATGCCTGACAGGACAGAGGCTTAAGTATAAACAGCCTAGGAACAGGAGGCGATGGGTGTTTGAGGGCTTCCACGAGAAGTTTTGGCTTGTTATCCCTAAGAGGCAGAAGCACTCAACACATGGCCCCGCAGTCCAGGCTCTGGGATCTGAGAGAAGCGCAGCCTGAGCTGCCTCCCTCCAGCCTCACAAATTGCTTTCTTCCCTAAGTGGCTTGGGGCTTGGTGATGGCCTCCAGGAGCTCTCTCTGCTTCGAGGACACCCTAGAGACAGCTCTGAGGGGGAAGCAGAGGATGCTTGGGCCCTGCTACTCTGGGTCTGTAGAGAGAGGAGCCTCTCAGCAACTTGGGGGGCTTGTCTGGCCCCTCAGGCTCCCAGCAGGAGGGACAGCCACAGGCCCAAGCTCAAATACTTCGCTCTGTCCCAGGGAGAGACTGAGATTAAGGGCAGAGACACATGCAGCCAGGCCTCCTGGGGCAAGACTTGCGCCCCTCCCTGCCCAGGAGCAAGGGAACCTGGATGCTTCCTCTTTTTTGCACCTTGTGCAGAGAGTCCCCAAGTTCCCTCTCCCGCAGTGCCTGGCAAGGTGACGTGAGCGCCATTCTTACCGTCCAATGACAGCCAATCATGCTGGGAGGAAGGGAGCGTGGGAAGGGCCCGAGCTTTGTACTCAAACACCACTGAGTTGGAGATGATCTGGTTGTTGAAGGCAACTTGTAGGGTCACAAGACCAGTGTCATGGGCTGCAAGCAAAAGAAAGAGAGGTCAGGGTGGCAGGTGGGTGGGCGCCCTTCAGCCTGGTGTACCCCCCAGGGACCTGAGCGCCCCCTCCCCACTACCCTTCACCAGGTAACCCCAGCCTGTGCCGCTCATTCCTCAAGGCCCAATGAAATGCTGCTTCTTCTGGGAACCTTCTCTGGACCCCAGAGGCAGCCGGGCGGTGGGATCACTCCCACGCCCCGTGTTGTGATTGCCTCCTTGCCCCTCTGCTTCCTGGCGAGGGCAGGGCCTGGGAGCTCAGGCAGAGTTGCTGAACGAATGAATGAGTGCGTGGTTCCCCACCCTGCCCCACGGCTGGCTGACTCCTCCCCTGCCCCATCCGTCCTAGGTGCAGTTCAAGAGCCGCATTTGCTTCGGACTCCTTTGTGCTCATTTCTGCTTCATCTTTTCCGACAAGCTTGTCCTGACTCACTTAGCATGGCCTTCCATGTATTTTTAGAAGTTCTTCTGCCTCCCTGATGAGAGCAAGAGCTTCGGCTGTGCCTGTTACTCTGGTCCCAGTGGTGCTGAGCTGGGGGTGCTGGCATGAAGCTTGTGGCTCCCTCCAATGTCTGGGCAGAAGCTTTGGGAAGACAGGCCCCTTGTGGGTCTCATTAACCACTCTGACCCCAACGCAGGACTCAGTGAAGACCGTATTGGTTGAATAAACGAATGGGACGTTCTCACCGTCAGCTAGAGGAAAGCCCACCCCTGGTGGGGACCTGCTTCAGTTCTGGGGTCCAGGCTGCTGCTACATGAGTCCTGTTGAAATCTTGGGGGCTGTGGCCCACAGAGGTGGCCAGTGTGGGTGTGCAGCCTGCTTGGCTCCTGCTAGGCCTCGTCCCTGGGAGGTATCAGGGTTGTGTGCTCTCTGCCCTGCTTTTCTGGAACACCAGATACCGGTGCCCAGGGCCTCCCCAGGACAGATTTCCAGGGAGGACGCACACGGGGATCGTGTTACTGTTTGGGCTCTTGGTTTTCAGCAGCTTACAGACTCGAGGAAGCTGTCCAAGGCAGCTGCTCCCCAGGGCAGTCAAGCTCTGGCTTCCCTCTGAGGACGTCTGGGGCAGACCTCACTTCCCATGGGAAAACCAACTCATTGATCTGTGGCCTCCGTCCATCCCAGGGGTAGGTACTATGCCATTGTCCCTGGAGCAGGTCTTCAGGAAGCCACTGCCCAATGGTGACCAGTGGATTTTTCCCCTGGACTTTCCTCCTGGGCTTGGTCCCTTAGCTCTAGGCCACACGCTGAAGCAATGGCTCCATGGTGGGTGGGGGTCCCATAGGACCTTCCATGGTGCCTCTCTGGTCAGGGATCTCCAGCCAAGTCCAGAACCTCTTGAGGCTCTGCCAGCATCCCCAGGCAGCCCTCCAAGCTCATGGTTGGAGATTTGCCTGGTTTACCAACAGGAAGGAAGGGCGATCAGAACCCCCCCATTGGAGCCTGCTCAGCTCCGTTCCTCTTAGCAAGTCTCCTGCCCCTCCGCCTGCCCCTGGGGGTCTAAAGTCTTCTCTGTACCAGATGTCCCAGCTGGAGGATCCTCCTCAACCGCTGCTCTTCTTCCATAAGCTCCTGGCACTCATACAACCTGCAGTGACACTGGAATGGTGGCAGATTCAAAGGCCACCTTCTCCAGAGACACTGAGCGGAGAGGACCAATCACGGACTCCTGGATCTTGGCCCAGAAGCTGGGCTCGTGCAGGCCCATCACACAGGATGCTTCTTCGACTCTCTCAATCCCTCCCTTGCAGTCAGTCTGTCAGCGAGTTCTGGGTCCATCCGCTTCTCGCCGTCTCAACAGCCACCGCTCTAGTCCAAGCTGCCGTCATTGCTGCCTAGACTCCTGCATCAGCCCCCTGCGGAGGGCAACCTCAGCACACCTGACACCTGTTCCTGCCGGGATGGTGTGAGGGGGCCACCTTCCAATGCCCCGCATGAAACCAGTGGGAGTGCGTTGCCCAAGGGGAGCCCTCCACCTTAAGTCAGGAAAGATTACCCTGCGCCTCTTCCCACGGTTTCCTCGCTTCTGTTCTTCCTACAACCATTCTCCCACACACCGAGGATCATCTTTTAAAGACATAATTTAGATCAAGTCACTCCTCCACTTAGAACTAATGGCTTCCCGTTGCAAGTAAAACCAAATCAAACTCCTTCCAGTAACTTAGAAGGGTGGAAACCATCCGGTCCCTGCCATCTTCTCCAGCCTTGCAACATTCACCTCCACCCATCTTTACTTTCCTCCCACTTGCCAAACCTCCTCCTGCCTTAGTGCCTTTGCACTTCCTTGGCCCTCTGCCTTGATGCCTTCCCCTCTTCTCATGATTGGCTCCATTTCCTCATTCAGGTCCCGCCTGTGAGGGGCCCTCCCTCCTCAGTCTGTCCAAAGGAAGCCCCTCTTCCCAAGCTACTTTATCCCAGGACCATATTCTGGTGTCCTTCATTTTCTGGTTTTCTGCAGTTATCTTGGTTATTTCTTTGTTTCCTTGTGTGTTTTCTGTCTCCTTCAGTAGAATATAAGCTCATGAGAGCAGCGAGCAGGTCTGTCCTGATCCCCTCTTTATGCCCAGTGCCAAGGTCAGTGCCTGGCTGTTATGGCCCCCCGATAACTGTTTGTTGAATGGGTTGTTTCAAAACACAGGGCACTCACTCTCCTCATTTTGAATTTCACCTTTTGCCTTTGGGGTCCTCCCAGGAATTTGGGGGGGCAGCCTGCTGGTGAAGCCTTCCTGTTGGGGGGCTCCTCCCTCTCCCCTGGAGCCTGGAGTGCTTTACCTGAGTCCAAGTCCTCCTTCAGCACCGCCTCACCCTGAGCTCAGTGCTCCGAGTTGGATGTCTCCCTCCAGACCTTGGGGTACTACTGGAATCTTGTAGGAGACAGATTCCTCCCTGTGTGTCTTCTGTGGCCAGTGATGGGGGGAGCTGCCCAGGAAGAACTGCCTTCTTGGTCGAGGTGGAGTCTCTTCACCCATTTTGCCTGAGCAGGTGCACTGGGCGGGTGGGCAGCGACCATTTGTGCCCCCTCTGCCGCTCCCCCAAGTCACTCCCTGGGCCCCCTCCTCCCATGTCATTTCCAGACCCTAAGGTGGCCGGCCTTGTGCTCACAGGCCTCTGAGCCCTTCTTCTCAGTTCTGCCTCAAGTGTTCCTTCTTCAGGATCAGCTCCAGTTTCCCCAAGCCCTTGGGAGACCCAGGGAAGAGGTCCAGAGCGGCCAGTATCATCCCCCAGGGTCAGGATTAGGGTTCGGGGCTGCGTCTTGTGCTTTGCTCCATTTCAGGTGCCTACCAGTGCCTGGCAAACCATTTGATGAATGAAGAAATGAATGAATGAATGCGGGTGTGCACGTATCTGGTGCTGTCTTCCAGAGGGACGTGTTTCAATTTGGGCCTTAAGACAGAGACGTCCAAAGGGGTTGGCTGTAGAACAGAATGGTGCTCTAGCAGTGAGACCCGGCTCTCAGTCTGCCTGAGTCCGTGGCTGCTCATCCCTGGGTCCAAGATGCGGTGTTAGAGGAGTCTGAACGACTGGGAGACATGGTGGCCTGGGCAGACTCTCCTGCCAGCTCTGGAGACCCAGAAATGCTCTGGGACTAGGAAAACTGCCTGCCGAGACCCAAACAGCCCTGGTCCCCTCTCCTCACTCCCCCTTGGGACAGAAAGAATGAAGGCCTCACTCATAGAGCCCCTTCAGGAATCAAGCATGTGACCCAGTGCTTCATGAACCTTCCCCCATCTCATGCTCTGGCCCACCTGGCAGCTGGTTTATAAAGATGTAGAAATTGAGGCCCAGAGAGGTCAACCACTGACCAGCCAGATGGTAACTGGCTGATCTGGGATGTGCCGTGGTGTGACTGATTCAGCCCCCAGGAGTTGCCAGGTCCTGGCCTGGGACATCATCCAGAGGGCACACAAAGGCCAGTCATTTTTTTGGAGGGGTCAAATAACTTAGGACAGGCAAGGTCTGGGTCCTCAGCCAAGCAAGAACCAGGTACAGGAAGTGGCTTCTATTTATAGGCCAGGAGAGTCCTGTGCCAGCAGCAGGTGATAAGTGGACAGTTTAATAACATGCTGCCCTGTCCCCCTACCCCGTCAGTGGGGGTGGGGGAGCTGCAGTAGCCACACATAGCTCTGAGCTGCGATAGGCTGACAGCCTGGCTGGCATCTGGGATGGCTGCGCTCCAGGCTGAGCAGGGCTGCTGGGAGCAATAGGGGCTGAGTGGGTCCTCTGGAGCCAGCCAGGCAGCTGGTGGGGGCAGGGCCAGCAGGAAAGGCCACCACGGGCCCCAGCCCTGGCTCCCTGGGACATTTGTGGTGAAGGAGGTGCTGGGCTCCAGTGGAGGCTGAGCATGTGAGCCCAGCCCTAGAGCATTCTGCTCTGGTGGGCTGCATGGGGAGATGGAGAGAGAGAAGGAAGAATGTTCCATGTGAGCACAAGAGGCCAGGCTTGGGGGGATGGTGCAGGGGGAGGCAGACAACTGGGGTGGTGCAAGGCTCAAGCAGGACCACTTCAGGTGGAACCTGGCACCTGGCACTGGCCAGTTCTGCTCCTGCCCAGGGACTCCTGCCCCGACTTCTCTTCCCAACCCTAGCCCTCCACGGGGAGCATGCTCTCTCCTTTGGAGTCCTCCTGGCTTCAGACAACATGAGGATCCCTCTGCCCTCGCCAACCCCTCATCGTCTTCCTCTTCATTTGTTGCCTGGGCTAGCTGGATAAGCCACCCCTGGAGCTAAGGATGCATGCAAGGGGTCAGCCAGAGGTCTTCCCAACACCACCCAGGGAACAGAAAACATGGGCTCTAGACACAGCTCCCCTCACAAATATCCATCTCCTCCTTGTGATGTGTCAGCCACTTTGTGAGGCCTCGGGACACGTGGTGACTAAGAAAGTGGGGAGGTAATCATGGCCAAAGGTCAAGGACAAGTTGACCAGACAGGGACACCAAGCTAAGTTTGTGGTGGTGAAGCCCTGAGTGAGGAGGGCGAAGATCAGAGCCTCAGAGACAGCACACAGGGCTTCTGCTTGAGACTGGAAGTGGATTACGTGCAGGTGCCCTTTCCCGGGCACGGGGTGGATGGCTTCAAATTCTTGAAGGAGTTTGTGCAGATTATTCTGTTTGGCACCCCCATGCCCTGCCGCCCGCCAGGCCTTCTCCATCCCTCTTTGACCTGCTCTGTGCCCCAGGGGCACTGACCCTGTGGACTGACCATGGAGGCATGGGCGGGAGGAGAGACAGCCTCCGACCCCAGATGCAGCTCCCGGTGGGCCCTTGGCCTGCCCACTCTCACCAGTTCGAGGAACCCTTCAGGTCCAGGGTCCCGCTATGGCCAGTCCTGGGCGTGTCAGCCTGGCTTACTGGTTGTCTAAGTAGTCCCTTCATCACGTTCTCCTCAGAATCCCAGCTGAGCATGCCCGTGTCCCTGTCTGATATGGGGTCCACAAGCCCCAGAAGATGACATTATAATGGCCCGATCCAGGACCCGCTCCTTCACAGCAGAGGAAAGTGAGGCCCAGAGTAACGATGCCACTTGCCAAGGGTCCTCCCCAGGCCGAGCCCGAGTCCAGTGCTCCAGGACCCCCATCTGTGGCAGGCGGCGGCCTTCTCACCTGGGCAGTAGCAGCGCAGCACGCCGGGCTGAATCAAGGACGCAGGCACTGAGATCTGGTCGAACAGGCAGCTGTAGTTATTGCTGGCTTCTTGCCATGGGCCTGTGATGAGAACCTTCACACCTCCCTGGAGGGAACAGACGTGAGAGGCGAGCGTGAGCCACAGAGGAGGAACGAGGGACGCAGGCCTCACGGCTGCACTGCTCAGACCACAGTCTGCGCCCCACCCCACGTGCTTGTTGAACGTGCAGATTCCCGGTTCCAATAAGCCCTGGCTTTAGAGAACCACTGTTTCAGGATTGCAGCAGAAAGAGGGGGCCTGCAGCCCTCCTGGTCCCTTGGGGGACCCCAGATGCTCCTTGCCTTCCTTAGCTGGCATCCAGCACAGGGGCAGGCAGTTCTGACCCCAGACCCTCTCCTGTGCAACTTTCAGTTCCAGGCAGAAGGGAGCACAGAGTTTTTCAAACCTTTTCAGCCCATGATGCACCTGAGAACTGGCCAGGCGGGACCCCTGGAAGGAAGAGAAGGGGAGCCAGGGGGCTTTCTCTGTCATTTGCTGTGGACAGATGGAGGGAACTCTGAGTTTTGAAAACTGGCCTGAGCATCTTAGTGTCACCCCGGGGACCGGAAGTTCTGGTGGGGAAATGAGGAGAGACCCAGGATCCCCAGGGTATGGTAGAGATGAGGGGGCAGTAGGGAGATGGATGAAAAAGGCAATGAGAAAGATAGCAGAAATAGAAAAATGGAGAAGGAAGGCTCAGAGTTGGAGGGGCTCAGAGATTTCCCTGGGCTGGAGTGAGCCTTAGGGCTAAGGGTTGGGGACAGGGTGGAACTGAGCATCAGCCCCCTGCCTCCAGGCTGAGCCATCGAGGGCACTTGTCTGTGCTGCTGCCCACACGGCTAGAGGGGCCCTCACTGCGCACACACACCACTCACGCAGGCACCGATGGCTTGCAGCCTGGCTGGGGCTGTAGCTGCTCCCACAGGGCAGGAGTGAGGGAATAGGGTGGGGAGAGGATGGGGGAGGGGGCTCAGAGGACCTTGCTCAGCTCAAGGGGAGAGGGCCCTACCCCCAGGGATCCCGAGGCGCCCAGGAGCAGGAGAGCACAGGATAGGTGCTCCCTGACCTCCTGCTGGAACCAGCCAGGATGTGCCCCCAAGCGAGGAGGGTGGCCTTATGTCCCGGTGCCCCGGGTGGTCCTGCTTTATAGCCACCATCCCCTTTTAGTGATTAATAGCACCTCCTGCACTCTATCCTTTCCGGTGTGGACGAGGAGGTGTAATTGCCCTACTCAGGGCTCAGACAGCCGAGGGGAGTGCCCAGTTACTGAGTCAGGGAGGCCTGCCCTGGGGGTGCAGAGTGTGGGGATGCTGGCCTCTCTGGCTCTCCTTGGTGGGCCCACCCCAGGCTCCATCCACCTTTCCCAGCAGGGAGCCAGGAGCTGTCAGGACAGAGTGGAGAGCGCCACCTAGTGTCCAGGCTGGGGAAGGCCGAGAGTGGTGCCTACTTGAGACCAGGGTAATGGAGGGGGTGAGGAGTGAGGACCACAGACAACTTCTTCCCCAACCTCTCTAGGCCGGAGAGGCCAGCCTCCAGCCCCCAGGCTGCTCCCCTGTGCCAGCGAGACGCTCTCCTGCTCAGTCACCAGTTCTTGGGTGGCCTCTCCTTGGCACTGGCCCATCCTTGCCCTGGATGGACCCCCGGCCTCAACATGGGGCTTGCTCCTGAGACTCCTTACAATGTTCCTGGAGCCCTGACCCGGCCCAGGGCTGGGCTTGGGCATCCGTATCTGGAGTGGGTGTTTCCAGGAGGCGAGATGGCTTCTCCACAGCCCAGCACAGAAGAGAGGGTTCCACTACTGAAGGGGTTCTCCCAGACTAGCATGCATCCCACCTGTGCTCTCGGAGGGCCTTCCTCTGGGTTGGGAGGGCTTTGGAGAAATCGCTTCCTTGCTAGGCAATCAAAGTTTGGGGAGCAGCGGAGAGAGCTCAGCACTGGGAGCCCAAAGCAGGAGGCCTGCCCCTGCCCCTCAGAAGCTGTGTGTCCTCAGGCAAGTAGCCCAACCTCTCTGGGTAGCATTTGATTTCTAGGGGCCCCCTGGCCTTAACACTCCCTGGTTCTGATATATGGCTCCATAGGGGGATTTGGAGGTCTGTTGGAGTGGCGGGATGCGGCTGGCATGCTTGGGCCCACGGGCTGGGAGTAGGTACTGGGCTGGGAGGTGTGCCCCATGGCAGAGGTAGAACCCGATTTTGGGATGTCTAGGAGTACCAGAGGCCAGCTCAGGACACGATTCTCCCTTGATCCTGGGAAGTGGAAGAGCAGTGGCTTCAAAAGCCACAGACAGTTACCATGCGAGAAAAAAGGAAAAAAATAATAACCCCAATCAACAGTTGCTGGCACGAAGCTAGGGCTGCTGTGAGGAACAAAGGGCTGCAGAAATTACTGGAGAACATCAGGACCTTCTCCATGGAAACCACTGCAGGATGGGCTCAGCATCCATCCGTTCAAGGGACGGTCACCATGGCAACGCTCCCCTGGCTGTGCTGAATCTTTGTGATGCGGGCACCTGATGGCTCTAATTGCAGCCTCCTTTGCCCAGTGCAGCAGGAGTGTCAGTGGAGGGAGATAACACAGAGGGGTTAGGGGGAGAGGTGGGGGCATCTGAGGTCTCTGTGCCCTGGGAGTCTTGAGATAAAGGACTCAGATTTCTGATGCACCTGGGGCAGATCCTGGGGCCCAGAGGCACCTCGTGTGTGTGTGTGTGTGTGTATGTGTGTTGGTGACCAGTTGCAGCCGGAGGTGAAGAGGTGGACAGAGCATAAGAGAAATGGGAGCAGATGGCCCCGCCTTAGCATTCCTGCAAAGTGGGTGGCTGGGCAACATCCAATTTGAAAGCTGGGTGAGGGCATTGAGCAACTGTTTAGCCCAACCCCATATTACAGACTAGGCAGCTTCCCCAGGCCTATGTGTCCTGCTGCAGAGGCCTCCACAAGCTTGGCAGAGCCTGGCTAGAACCGGGCTCCTGACACGGTTGGCAAGCAGGCCTCTTGCCCGCAGAAAAGGGGAGAGGGCAAGGGGCAAGCATGCCAGCCAGGGGGCTGAGAGGGGAGAGAAGGGTCAGGAGAGAAGATGCTGTCTCCTGCAGGAGAACCCAGGAGGGAGTGGCCCCTGCTGCTGGACTGGGGACAGTGACAGGGCTGGGAGAGGACACCGAGGAGGAAGTGGCCACTCAGAGCCCTTGGGGCCTCTGTAGAGGTCTCCCCTGGGGGCCATTTGGCTCCAAAGGGCCCAGCTGGTGGCATCCAAATCAAATCGAATTTGAGCTACTTTTGTTTCGGGGAGCTGGAAGCATCCAGAACTTCTGGAAAACCAGGCTGGACGCTCCCTCTGCCAGGCGCCCAGACCATCCTTCCTCTCCCGTTCCTGTGCTGCCCTCACGTGGCAAGCTGCTGAACTGGCTCCAAAGTACAGCTGAGGGATCTGCCAGCAGTACTCTGTATGGAACAGAGGGTCAGGCCTGCCACGGGCCCCTCACTAGTGCCCCCAGGCCCAAGGAGGCCAGAGTGCAAGCCTAGACTCGTCCAGGGACCTGCACGCCCAGGCCAAAGCCCAGGGAAAGAGGGTTCTTCCTTCCATCCTCCAGCTCCAGGACCCAGGCTCCCGAGGACCAGATCTTCTAGGTCCTAGGGCTTGTGGGGCCTCGAGGCCACCCCTCTTGGCCATTTACAGATAAGGAAACTGAGGCCCAGGGAGCCAGGTCTCAGAGTCAGGACCGAAAGACAGCACTCCGACTCCCAGCTCTGACCTCACTGCACACCAAACCCAGGCCTCCCTCCCTAACCCCCCAAAATTGCCCTGTGAGGGGCTAGCTGCTGGGCAGAGCTGACCTTTCACCCTAAGGGGAAGTGCAGTGGGCGCTGGGAGAACACCACTGAGCTCAGTGTCACTGACGGGGTCACACTGAGTCACACCAAGAGAAAGCCCAGTAGGAATCTCCCGGAATCTTGGGAGGCCAGTGAGGAGGGAAGGTGGAGGTGGACGGAAGAGACAGGTGCTGCCTGAGCACTTTCTTGTTAGTCCCCACAACAACCTGGCGAGGTGAGTGCCATCACTGCCCCAATTCTAGAGACAGGAAGGCAGGTGCCTCGCTCCGGGCCTCCAGCTAGAGAGCATGGGGCCAGGATTTGAATCCACACTGTCCAGCCCCAGCCCCAGGCTCCTCCCCACATGGGGCAGCTGCCTCTGGACACTCGAGGACTTTTACAAACAGGCTGTACACAGACCCAGTGCAGGGCAGAAGCTGCTCTGCCAGACCCCTGCCCATTCCAGGCTGCTCCCTTCAGGAGGCTGGGCCACTAGTTGGGTTGATGTGGATCTGAGAGCTGGCACTCGTCCACAGGTTGTATCTTAGCTTTGCCATAAAGGAAGGAGGCGAAGGAGGCATGAGCCTCCTGGTCAAGATTGCGACACTGAGGCCCACCATCTAGGTGACCCCTCCGAGGCTGTACACAGTCAACCAGTGAGCCGCCTCTTTGCCACAGCCACGGCAAGAGGACTCGAAAAGGGACACAGTGAGTCATGAGCTGTGATGGCTGCAGAATAATAACCAATGTCCGCCGATTACTTGCTCAGGGCCAAAGACTTTACCAAGCTCACACCTTGCCCTGAGTAGGTAGTGTTATCACCCCCACCTTATAGGTGAGGAAACTGAGGCACAGGGAGGACGAGTCCTGGCGAGCCAGGATCGACCCCCAGGAGCACCCCTGAGACCCACCCTCCTCCACTGGGCCTCACTGTCCCCTTCACCAGGCCCAGGGGAGACTCTGAAGCAGAGAGTGGCTCTGAGAAGTGCTTCACTTTTCAGGACACCCCGTTCACCCAGGCTCCACTCGAGCATCATCCCGGGAGCCCCTGCCAGTGCCTGGGTCAGGAACGTGCGTGGGCTTTGGCCAGCATCCCGCACTGCCTGTGTCTGCATCACTGCCTTAAGACACCTCGTGAGATTCCGGGTCTTTCAGCAGTGCCCTTCCCTGGTGTCCCCGGCAGCAGCCCCCGCCCTAGCGTCTATGGAACGTGGCAGTGGAACCCCGGGAGCTGTGGGCAGCCACTCCCAGGGAGGAAGTGCTGATCTGGGCTGCTCCCCAGGCACCTGGCAGGTAGCCTGGGAGCAGTCGGGGAGCGTGCCCTGGTGCAGCAGGGCATTACGGAAAGCTCGGGCCCCTCTGTGTCCCTCCTGTGCCATTCTACTTCAGAGAAAGAGCATGGGTTCCTTCCTTAAACATTTGTGCCACCATGGCGTGGCAAGACCTGGGTTTTCCTGCTGTCCTGGGCTTTGGAGCAGTGATTCTCAACATCAGATCTCAGCCCCTGGGAACTGAGACAGCCAGGGGTGGGGTGGGGGGCACAGGTGGGAGATCCTGGGTCGTAAACACGCCTTCGATTTTGCAGAGGCTGGATTTATCCAAGAAACTCTCGTGGAAGACTATTCAGATGCTTTGTACCCCCCCTCTCAATTTGACGGGGATTTGTTTGTTTTTCCTTTGTTTGGTGAAGTAAATCAAGACCAATGGATATGGATGATCCATGGTGATGATTTTCAAATGGCACTTTCAGCAGGATCCTCTCTCCAAAGGGAAAAACAAACCAAAGCAAAACATAGGACTCTTCACCGATAAGCAGGTGACGGCAGACTGCTCTGGTCGGAGCTGGGAGGGCCACCCGGCCTCCAAGGAGACCCCTGACTTTAACGCTACTTGCTCCAGTGAAGACTGAGCACCAGAGAGGCGGAGGTATTTCAAGTGGGGACAGAGGGCGGGGACAGCTTTGTCTGTATGATCCGGTGCCTCACTGAAAGGGATGCCACATCAAGTGAGCTGGCAGGTGGGCAGGTGAGGCGGGTGGGGAGGTGAGGGCAGCAGCAGCTTACCTCCGGGTACGACCACTCTGGGGAGTAGTCGGTCACCATGAACACCCGTCCGCTCTGCTGCAGCATCCCCAGGGTGCCCTGGGCCGAGGCGGCCGAGACCACCTCGGCGACGTGCATGTAGGCCATGGTGCCAGCCCCGCCCTCGGCACTGCTCAGCTGCAGGCTCCCCTGCTGGGGGCTGCAGCAGGGGATGCACATCTCCGCCTGGGTGAAGGGGGCGCGGGCCCCGTCTTCCGACTGTGAGAGGGCCGTGCTCTCCCCCGACACCAGCTGGTGCCCGTAGATGGTGCCGCTGCCCCCCTCCACGGAGATGAAGTCGTTGATCAGGTCAGAGAACTGGTTGCTGAAGGAGATGTCAAAGTGGTCCAGGCTGAGCTCCATGTTGGAGGCATTGCCAAGGCCAGGCTGGGCCACGGGGTAGAGTCCCTGCACCACATTGCCCGGGAGGATGGGGACGCCCCCGGCGCTGCGGATCACCCCGGTGGGCTCGGGCTGCAGGTAGTGTTCAGAGCTACAGGCCTGAAGCTCCCCAGACTTGATCAGGCCCTCACCCCCTTCAGCCACCTGTGAGGTCTCCATGGTGACCTCCCCTTCTGCCCCCATAGCCTGGAAATTGGCCTGGAACTGCATGAGGTGGAGGGAGGAAGTGGACTCTATCCGGGTCTCCACGTGGCCGCTGCAGGAGCTGGTTTGTGACGAGGCCTCTGTTTTTACCGTGGGCATCACAAAGGTGCCCCCAGAGTCACTCAGGCTGCTGTGGGCATTCTGCTCGATGGGGAGGGGTTTGCTGGCGTCCTGCAGGAAGAAGCTGGGGGAGGGGGTCTGGTGGACATGGGGACTGTGGCCGGTCTGGCTGAAGCTGGATGTGTAGTCCTTGTTGGAGTCTATTGCACTGAAGTCCATCTGCTCCAGGGTGGTGCTGGGACTCAGGCCCCCGCCCGACGGCAGGAGGCTGGAGCCCGCAGTGAGGGTGAGGGAGCTGGAGGCCGCAGCCGCCGCGGAGGAGGAGTACGCTTCTTTGGCCATCTGCTGCTCGAAAGAGGTGTCCTCGGTCTTGATCTCCTTGGTGAGGACGGCGGTGAAGCTGAAGCCCCTCTCCACTGGTGGCGAGTGCCGGACGTTGGTGCCGACCATCTCGGCTTTCAGGCCCCCGCCCCCGTACGTCTGGCCCTGCTTTGGGTTATTGAGGAAACAGTCGGGGTCAAAGTTCATGGTGGTTTCTGGAATCTTCCGGCCACCGTCCAGGGTGGTGGAGAGGACCAGCTCTTCGGACACGTTGGTGGGCAGCATCGACAGGCTTTCCGAGCTGCCCGTGGTGGGGAAGGCGAACTTGTGGCCGTCGGAACTCACGGCCAGGACGAGGCCCTGAGAGGCGTCGGGTGAGAGGAGGTGGTGGTTGGGGCCAGCGGTGGGGGACATGGTGTACACGGCCTCGTTGGTGACCTCAGACATGAACACTGTGGCGCTCTGGGACAAGCTCCCCATCACGGAGGCCACCGCCATGCTGGACACGCCTGTGACCACGGGGCTGTCCACCATGTCGGGATCGCTGTTGAGCCCACTGCTGATGGACACAGGGGAGCTCTGGGTGGTGTCAGGGACCTCCACCTGGTTGGTGGAGGAGACCTCGGTGCTGTTCTGGTGCAGCAAAGCCGGCTTGGCCACCTTGCCGTTCCTCTTCTCGCGGCTCGAGCCCTTGCCGTGGCTGTGCTCATGCTTGCCCTCGGACACGTCATTGTGCTGCACCTCCGAGTGGCTCCCGTACCCCCCAGTCCGTGGCTCCACCTTCGGCGAGATGATGCGGTGTTTGGCACTGTTACACTTGTGGTGCACGCTGCTGCCCGCTCCTGCGGAGGTCAGAAGCACAACACGCATGCGCACACACACACGTGTACACACATGCACACACAAAGAGAGAGTCAGAGCTAGGAGTGCAGTGGACCCTATTCCTGAGCAGCTGGGACATAGCAAAGTCCAGCCTGGGAGTCCAGGCAGGCGCTTGACCCCTTGGGGCTGGCAGGTAACAGACACTCAGGGTCTTGGACCCACATACCCCAAACTTGGGCTTTCGCATGCCCCGCGTAACCATCCTCCAGACTAGGGGATCGTTCCTTGATGCCCTTTTCTCATAGTAATAGTAGCACACAGGACATAGGAGGTTGGGAAGAGAAGGCGGAGAGAATGTCATCCGCCAGGAAAATCCTTTCCACCTTCAAGGCAGATGCCATCACTGGAGCGGCTCCTGCCAGAGGGGCTCAGCCTCGGAGGGTGGTGGGGCCCTTCCCCCTTCCCTGAGACTTTCCACGCCTGCTTTTCAGGAAGCCCGCTCCTCCAGACAGTGACCAAAGAGGGTTCTAGACTTTGCTCCAGAGGCAGAAAGGTATTTGGGGCCACCACCTCCATTTAGCTAGTCCGGGTCTGTCGGCAGCTGTCTGTGGGGTAAAATCCTTCTACAACCTGAGCAAGGACAGAGCCCAAACTGACAGTTCAGGGGCAGAGAAGAAAACAGCCTCAGGCGCCGAGTGTGTCCGAGCTCTGGCCAGTCTCCATCAGGGCTCTTCCCCCAGGCGGCCAGGACGGCTCCTCTCTCCCTGTCTCTCCCACTCCGTCATTCTTTTCACCCCATCTGATAAGGGTCACTTTGCTTTTGATAAAAGAGTGAATTCTTTCCCGATCCTGTTACAGCCTCTCCACCAAGATTCCTAAATGCTTGAAGACTTCACAGAGAAGTGACATGACCCCTTAATGGAAATCTCTAATTAAGGCAGCAGAGGGAGTGAAGAATGCACATTTCAAAGAGCAAGTACCATTATCAGAAAAATGGACACAATAGGATGGAGAGCGCAGGACGCTTTCCATTCTTGGAGGAGACAGGGGTTAAAGAAGGAGGTTGAACTTGAGTGGTCCCATTGACTCAGGGCTGATCTCCTTGAAAAGCCCGTGTCGGCCCACTGCCCAGGGACCTGGGCCTCCTGCTGACGACGCCCAAGAAGGTGGGGCCTGGGGGGCACTTGCAGCGGGTGGACGAGGCCCGGGGCCCCGACTCCGTGCACTCCCCAACTCTGCTGCCCCCACTCCTAGAGGGAGCTGATGCTCTGGAAATTGTTCTCCCCTGCCCAGAGTGGGCTGTCCCACCAGCCCCATGGGGCAGGACGAGAATGAGTCTGTCCTGGGTGCCGTGCTGTCGCCTGGCTGAGCCCTCTCCCCTCGATGGACACCCCGGCCACCCCCAAGGAGGAGAGCTGCACCCACTGCCTGGCCGAGACCCCCTGCCTGTCATGCCCACCTGCCCACCGGGAGCCCCACTCACCCAAGCTGCCAGTGCAGAGGCAATTGTGGGTCCGCGGCTGCGGCTTGGTCTGGTGGCTGTCGAGGATCTGCTGCACCAGCTGCTCCACCGAGAAGCCTGAACTGCTGTTCCCGTTGCTGCAGGTCCACTTGATGCCGTGGACTGCGGGGAGAGAGGCAGAGGGGTGGTCAGAGGCCACGGGGTGCACGGGGAGGTCCTGCGAGGGGTGGGACCCAGGCACTCCCAGAGCTGCAGCAGCCCCCTCTCTGCTGAGAGGCTGGCTCTAGGGACCAGCTGAGGCCCTTGAGGAGGGGAGGAGGGAGGAGAGAGGACCAGGCTGCCCCACCAGACCCCCACTCTCTCCGGGAGCTCTGCGTTCTTCCTCTGCCTCCTCTCCTCCCTTCCCTGCAGTCCAGCCTGGGGAGTGGACAGCCCAGAGATGTGCTTTGTTTTCCCAAAGTCCAAGTGCACCAGGGACGATTTTCAAGGGATCCTGGAGTGAAGGAGAAAGGAGGCGAGGACCGGGAGGGAGAGGTGCTGGGAGGCTGAGCTACAGCCCAGGGACTGAAGCCAATGCCCAGGGCTCCAGGAGGGACCCAGGCCACTGGGAGGGAGCTCCTCCCAGACCACGGTGGAAGCAGGTGGCCTGGGAGGAGAAGCAGGGCACCAGGTCACGCTCAGGAGAGGCCAGTGGCTTGGACAAAGCAAGAACAATCTCCTTTCTCCTTTGGCTGAGCTTCTCACACATGGACTCCAGGGGGAGAACTGTCACAACTGCTCTTGCACTGTGAGGGGCTCCAGAATGCAGACACACAAGGACGCAGTCTACACAGGCTACACAGCGGGGGGAGCTGGGTTGGATTCAGACTTGAATTTGAGTCCAGGTTTTGGTCTTTACTTGCTCTGTGAATTTGGGCAAGTCACTAAACCTCTCTGAGCCCCAGTTTCCTCATCTGTAAAATGGGAAAATAATAGCATCTGCCTCACAGGTGGCCAGGTGGAAACCTGATGAACCTGCCTGTCACTTCACGTGTACCCGACAAAGAACAGCTGTTGTCACAACCATTAAAAGTGATGATGGTGATGGTGGTGATGACAGCAGTCACGGTGATGAAGGTGACACGCAGTGGGCGATGCTGGCCTTGCCCTGCGGCTTGGCTGATGCTATGGGAACTGGGCTTGGGGAAGGAAGCTTCGTGCTGTGGAATCTGTGGATGGCTCAGCCTTGGAACGCTGAGGGGAGAGCTCCACGGCGGTCATCCAGTCATGCCTCTGTTCCTTGTCACACCTGTGTGCAGAAGTTCAGTGCTTTTTAGAGAAAAGCCCGTGTGAGGGTTGTGATCTGCCAGGAACCCCTTGCAGGTGCTGCTTTCCTTCTCTGGGCACCTGCCCAGGTGTTCATTTGCGGTCCTCACCCTCCGCTCCGTTCTGACAAGGTCCTCCAGAGGCTCGGGGCTCTTCTTCCTGTACCTTCGCCAGCGCTGGGGCCCACAGCCCTCCTCCCAGCGGGTCCTGGATTCTGGCGGGTCATTGGGAGGGGTGGGGTTGCTGAGTGGTGCTGTCCCCGAGCTAGTCGAGGATTTGAAGTCGTGTGTGTCTGTTCAGAGTGCTACATGATGGGCACGTGATGGGGGCGTGGAGTTGACAGCCCACCCTTCCGCAGGTGGGCAGTGCCTCTGCCTCGGGATCCCTAGGGGAATTCTCTGCCGGCCCCAAGAGGCCTGGGCTCCTGCTGGCTCAGGCCCACCTTGTCCCCGGCGGCTGGAGGGAAGGGACAGGCTAGGGTTTTGCCAACCTCATCAGAGCTATGGAGCCCTTTTCTCAGAGAAACTTCTACCTGGAAATCCAATATGGAAATCAGATAACAGCAGAAGGGCCTGGCTGAGGCAGGAGTGAGGGCTAAGGGACCTCCAGCCAGTCCCTGTGCCCGGGTTCCCCTTGGCTGAGGACCTTTTTCCAGAATCCTCATTTTATAGATGAGAAAACAGAGTCTGGGGGTGCCAGATGGCAGGACTCAAGGATCTCCCCCCCGCCCCCTGCCCCTCCCCCACCCCGCACTGCTGCACATGCAGATGGCTTGTCCCAGCTGTCCGTCCCCTGCCTCAGCACGGAGATTCTGATGTCCTCGGTCTGGGCTGGTGCCCAGGCTTTTTTTCGAGCTCCCCAGGAGTTCCTCACATGAAGTCAGGATGGCCAACACACAGTTCAGTCCTAAGCTTAAGATCTGCAGAGACACCTCCAGAGCTCACCGTTGGTGGTGCTTCTACATACGGGGGCCTTTGGGCAGAGGCTCCATGCAAAGCCAGAGCAGGTATTCTCAGGGAGAACCCCCATGGAGTCTGAACTTGGCTCTTGGAGAGATGAGCTGTGCTCAGGGCAGCCCCACCTCCGGCTTCTGGTCATGCGACCGCACCCCACCCCATGGTCTTGGGGCTCTGTAGGCTCGCTGATCCTGTGAGTGGCAGCTGCCTCTGCTGGAGTCTTCTGCCTGGCATTTCTGACCAGGGCCCCTATTTGCAGTGACCACTGCCGCTCAGCCCAGGCTTCCTCTCCAGCTCCCGTGGGGGTGTGGCTACTGCATTCTCTCTGCCTCTTGCTCTCCTCCTTATGTTGTGAAGGTTATAAAATGAAAACCCAGTGAAGGGTGACAGATTGCAAGCAGAGAATTTCTGGATGCTTAATGCAAATTACCCACTGTCTTGGCACATCCAGTATGCAGATCACCTCCCCTCCCTGGGGTGGGGGAAGCCCCTCCTCCGAGGTGGTGAGCTGTTAGTACTGAATATCAAATACTATCAAGACGGCTTTTAACATGTCACGCTCTGCTTCCTGACACGTAAGGAATCAGCGGGAAGGAGATTTCTATAGGGAAAAGAGCGCTTTGTGGAAGGAAGGTTAATAAACGCGCCGGCCGTGCCTGCCCCAGCCCTGCCCCCTTCGTGGAAGCAGCAGAAGGAAAAGCGCATTAAAAGTACACTCAATTAAATGTGGGGTCATGACCTGGGGGGGAGAGACAGAGAGAGAAAAGGGAATTCCCAAAAAACGACCTCCTGCTGGCTCTGCGTCTCATCTGTCCCCTCTGCTCACTGAGTCTTGGTGGAGGGCACCAGGCTCCTCGCCCGGAGGATGTCCTGAGCGTTCCAGCCCAGCCTGTGCCAAGTCTCAGGCAGAGGGGCCCTCTCTTCAGCTCCCTGTGCACATGGCCTGGGGGGTGGTCCCTGGGCTGCACAGGTGGTGGAGGGGGGCCTGTGTGCCCAGGGAGGCCGGGGCAGGGGAAGGTGCCAGAGAGGGAGAAGGTGAGCATAGCTCCCCTGTGGCCTGCACAGGACAGGAGGGCCACGCTGGCCACTGGAAAGTCAGGTGCTGAGGGGTGCTCCCATGGCTCCCCCAGAGGTCTCGCTGCTGCTCTGGATTGGCTCTGGTGGGGCTGCCTGCAGCATGCCCCATGGGAGGACTGGTCTGCTGAGCTGAGGCCGCGGTGGCTGTCGCAGGAACCCACCGGCCACCGCCATGTTGACCTGGCCTCGACTCAACACTTACACTAATTACCACCTGGGGCTAGGCAGCAGCGCTTCCACTAATATGAATAATCAAAATGAAATCATGACAACAGCATGTGGCCATGCTTTGGAGAGCATCTTCTGATGAACGATTTACCCAAGAGGCCGCCAACTGCTGGGAAGAGTAACGGAGATCTGGAAGAGAGGGCTGGGGGGAGGTGTGGGGTGAGTCCCCACGTGGGGCCGCTGCCAGCCAAGGGCCTCTTGGGTTATGGCTGCTCTGACCCAGCCTCAGGGGACAGGTGGAGAGCCGGCTAGTAGGCTCGGCCTGAGCCCAAGTCGAGCATTCCCCTGTCACCCCATATGGACAGAATCATGTCCCCCAAAATTGTTAGGTTGAAGCCCTAACCCCAGTGTGACTGTATCTGGAGACAGGCCCTTTAAGGAGGTAATTAAGGTTTAAGGCGGTCATGAGGGTGGGGCCCTGATCTAATAGGACTCAGGTCCTCATAAGAAAAGGAAGAGACACCAGGAGTGTGTGTGCACAGAGGAAAGGCCACGTGAGGACTGAGCAACAAGGTGGCCATCTGAAGCCAGGAAGAGGTCTCACCAGAAACCAAGCCTGCGGACACCTCCTTCTAGGCTCTCCAGCCTCCAGAATTGTGAGAAACAAGTGTCTGTTGTTTAAGGGCCCTGTCCGTGCTATGCTGTACGGCAGCCAGAGCAGACTAATCCAGTTCCCGTCGGGGCTCAGGCCGCCCCTTCCCCGGGTTCCGGGGCTGGAGCCCTGCAGGCCCCTTGGAGAGACCCACCCTGCCCTGTGCACTGCACACCTGGGGTGCGCGTGTGTGTACGTTCAAGGGGCCCTGATCTCAGGGACTTTCCTCCCTCCTCTGCCACTTTCAATCGCACCCTTCTTTCCAGCACAGCCCGGTTCAAGCCTCACCTCCCCCTGGAAGCCTTTCTGGCTACTCTGGCCCTTGTCCTCCTTGGAGCCAGAGTTTGAATCTTGCTTTTTCTCCCCAAAGCCTCCCGGTACGTAGTTGTATATTTTAGTTGTGGGTCCTTCTAGTTATGGTATGTGGGATGCCGCCTCAACATGGCCAGATGAGTGGCGCCATGTCCACGCCCAGGATCCGAACCAGCGAAACCCTGGGCTGCCGAAGCAGAGCGCGAGAACTTAACCACTCGGCCATGGGGCTGGAACCCAGAGATTAAATCTTGAGAACAGGCCTTGCTGGGCTGTTCACTGCTCTATGGTCCATGCTCACAGCAATGCCTGGCATAGAAAGGGGCCAGAAGAGACTGGCTGAGCGAATAGACAAATGGACAGTTTCTCCGTCAATCATCCCCTCTCTAGCACTGTTCTCTTTCTGTTTCATTGGTTCATTACTTCCCCCAATAAGCTGTAAGCAGACTCACATGTCAATAATAATAATAACAAAAAATAATACTTATCGAACTTACTCTATATGCCAGGTACTGTCCTAGATTCTTTACGTGTTGACTCCATCACAAAAGGAAATAAATCACAGTATTCTCTACCCCCTGTTGAGCCTTTACTGTGCACAGGGCACTGGGCAGTGGTTCTCCAAGTGCGGTCCCATCACCTGGGATCATGTGAGAAACGCACATTCCCAGGTCCCACCCAGACCCACTGAGTCAGAAATTCTGGGCATGGGGTTCTGATCTGTGTCCTAACAAGCCTCCAGGGGATTTGATGGGGGTCGAGTCTGAGACCCCCCCCCCGGTATAGAGATAACATCTCTAATCTCTCAACAATCCTTTGAGGAAGAACTATCGTCCCATTTTATTAATGTGAGAACCAAGGGTTAGGAAAGTTATGTAACTTGGCCAAGGTCACACAGCAAAGTGGGGGCGAGCAGGGGTTGCAAAGGGTAGCTCTTTCCAGTGAGCCCTGCGCCCCCAGGGTCTTCCCAGCCTGCACGCCTCCAGGGACTGAGGACCAGCTGGATTAGTGGGCGGAGCAGGGAGAGCTACCCCAACAGGAGGTCAGATTCCTTCCACTCGCAGCGAAACTCACTTCACTTTCTCCAGAGGGCATCTGATTTCCTGCGGGCGCTGGCGACTATGCAGGAAACCTGGAAACCTGGGGCTGGCCAGGTGCTGTCCCCCCAGCCCGCCACCCACCCTGCTGTCTCCTGCCCTCTCTGACTGTGGGGGTGCCGACTGCCTCGTAAGGCCACGTGGGCTGGGGGAGGGGAGGGTGCAGAAGCTCTGAAGCTGCTGGATCCTCCCTCCTGATTTCCCTCCCTTGGGGCCAGGCCAAGTGGGCAGCCAGGCTGGAGTGTGCAGCCACTCAGCTGGAAGGGTGACCCAGACCGTGGCTGAGGAAACTCCCCTTTGGCCTCCAAGGGTGCAGGGCAGGAGATGGGGTCAGGACTTGCGCGGAGCTGCTCTTGCAAGATCAGGAGCCAGCAAGGGAGGGAGGCAGAAGGAGATCCAGGGGAGGCCTGTGCGAGGAGAACGTCTCAGCCTCTGACCTGGGCAGCTGGGGTTCCCGGAGGAGGGCTTGGCCTCGTTCCTTGTGGCTGACTGGGCTGCCCAGCTAGGGATGCGTCCAGGGGGAATTTCTACGAAAGATGGGGAACCCGAAGACTCCTCCCAAAGCATGTGGGATTCTTGGGGGCAGCATTTGGCTCTGAGATGGGGGCTCCTTGCCTGGATTTCCAGTCATTGGGGGTGCCGTGGGGGTGAAGAGGGGACCCACCAAGTCACAGATGCCCAGGGCGGCCTCCCCTTGGTTGTCTGCAGAGGACATAAACGTTCATTGCCGACGTGGCTACCCTAAGCAGTGGTGGAATTTAATGAAGGGCACGGCGGGCCTCTGAGCTCAACGCCCCAGCTAGATGTAGGGAAGATGGGGCTGAGATCCAGAGACATGGAGAGCCTGCAGGAGACGTGCCTGGGGTCAGGGCCCCAGCGGCTGCAGCTCCTCTCCTCCCACTTGTATGATCAGAAGGTCTTCGATTCCTCTCGGCCTCAGTTTCCTCGTCTGTAACGTCGGTGCCTCACCTGACCGCACGCCACTGCTCCCCAAAGGACTCTAAAGACAAACAGGTAAGTGGGGCCCACGCCCAGGGTTCCGGCTCTGTGGCATCCACAGAGGGTCTGAGCAGGCCAGGGTCCCAGGCCCCGAGGGAGACATGCTTTCTGCTCTGAAACGTCTTGCCTGGAAGGCTTTGGAAAAGGATTGAACACGGAGTCAGAAAGGAGAACCCTGGACGTCCCCTCGCCCTGCAGCGGCCCTGGGAGCTGGTGAGAGCTAGCCGCCTGCCCCTCTTTGCTCTGTGGGGCAGTAACTTCTAGCAGTACGACAGGGCACGTTGGCTGGAGCTTGGGTCACTACAGAACCGCCTGCTGGAATTGACATTTGGCTTTCTCTGCACGGGAAGGGATTTCTTGGCGCTGTGGTGAGCAGGTGACAAGTGGCATGTTAGTGACAAAGCTAATCCCTTCCCTCCCGGGGAACAGAGGCCTGTGGGGGGCCCCTTCCTCCTTGTCCCCATCAGTCTGGGCTCAGCCAGTACTCTTGCCCAGGTACTCAGTACCCAGTAAGGACCCATAAAGAGGGTGACCATTTAACTTGCTGTGCAGACAGGTCACCTTGGAGACTGAAGGGGCGTTGTCATCATTTGTCTGGACCATGGTATAAACGGGGATGCTCCCAGGCAACCCTGGGCGAGTGGTCACCCTACTTAGGAACCACATGATGGAGGCCGGCGGCAGAGGGGGCTGCCAGCGCCTCTGACGACGTGAATGAGAGGGTTTGCAATCCTCTGAGTTGTTGACACGAGAAGGCTGTCTCCATGGCAACAAGGTCAATGGGAAATGGCAGCCGCGTTGGTTTAATTTCCACTGTATTCTTGTTGACAGGAATAAAGGCCCTGCTTCTGATTTCTTGGTTCAACGGGATAAAATTTTCATTAGATTTAACTTCTCATATCCAGACACCCACATACTATTCAATTTCCCCATCTCACCCTCAACTCGCATTCTCCCATTGGTCCTGAGGACAACGTTTCCAGAAATCTCATTTCGAGGAGCGTGGAGGCGTGTGCGCGCGGGGAGACGTGTGTGCCGTGTCCCGAATGGGCTTGCAATTCCTGGTTCTGAACGTTTGGGGACGTGGGGGACCAAGACCCCCCTGCCCTCCTTTCCGTCTTCCACCAGGAGGCACAGGCCCTGGGTGAAGGCAGGGGCCTGAGAACGCGATGGGGCCGCCGTCTTCTTTCAGGTGGGACCAACGTGGCTCCTCAAAGGTGAGGCGCAGGGAGAGGAGCTGCCTCATCAGGCGCCAGCGGAGGCGGCTCAGGCCGTTGCAGCTCCGACCTCAGGAATTTCAGGCCACGTGGGGAGGGCGCTCCTGGCGCCTGCGCACTTGGCCTCACAGGCGATGTCCGCAGGGCTCCAAGACATCAAAAGCAGCCTTGGCGGAAGGTTTCCGCGCCCCTGACCTGCTCCCCGGGCCAAGGATGTGGCACTGCGGAGCTGCTCGAGGCTCCGAGTCTCCTCCTGATTCGCTCAGCTGCACTGTTATCAAGGCTTCGGCGACAGCGTGGGTGTGCCCGAAGCTCTCTGACGGTGTCCTAACGTCAGAAGCGCGATGTGGCAGGGAGAGAAGCCGTTATCCCACATCCGGGAGCCACGTGCACTCTGGAATCCTCTTCTCCCCATTTGGCCTGACTGCAGCCCACTCTCCCGGGCCCTGCTCAGGGGCAGAGGTGGCAGGAGTGGCCACCTGTCTGAGCAGCTCCTCCAGGCCACTGTCAGCGGGGACAGGGGACCAAGGGGGATTTTGGAGGGTCTCCATCTTGCTTCTCGCGAGACCCCCGGTTTGCAAGGGCCCTGGATTCAGACACCTCCTCCACGTGCCCAGAGGTGGCGCTCGCAGGGACACAGGCGCCATTGAAGGGGCCGCCACTTGGCTCCTCACTATGTGGCCCAGAACCTTCAATTTTCAAAGCGAAATTGAAAATCTGGAGATTTAAATGTTGGCAGTGAATTCTAAGTTTAACCAAACCGCCCCAGACTGAGTGGGGCTGTGCGGGCTCCGGGTGGCAGTCAGGCACAGGGCCTGGTGGGACTGCGGCATCCGCCACACCGGGGCGCGGGGCGCTCCATCAAAGCTCAGTGAATCGGCGGATGGTTAAGACAGAGCCGGGAATCCGTAACAGCAGGGCGTGATGGCGCCCAAGCAGCCCTGAGGGGCAAGTAGCCAGGGAGAGACAGGAAATCAAAAGAAGTATTTCTCTTTTAGTTCTACTTGGGGGCCAAAGCAGCTAAGTAAAATGTCACCTGAGGGAGAAGGCACGTTCGCAAAACAAGCCGGATCCTCCCAGCAGAGCAGGAAAAGGAGGCGAGCCCCAGACTAAAGCAGGCTTGCTTTGATGCCCACTGCCCGCCCCCTCCGTGCCAGGCTGAGGGGTGCCGGGAACGTGTCCTGGCAGGAGCGGGGGACCGAAGGGGGCCATCCTTCCTGCTCCCCGTGCAGCTCCTAACCAAAGGGACGAGCAAAATGGGCAGGAAAACCTTCTTCAGGCCCTTCTGTCCTGTCCTCGCCTCCCAGTGACTCCGAATCCTGTGAACAAAGGCAGCGAGCGCGGCAGAAACTCATGGGCCTTGCAGGCTCCATCCACTGGCGGGCGCCTCTACTCTTAGGGACAGAGCTGCCGTCCTGGGCCCTGGGCCCACCGTGGGCACTCCGACGTGCTTCCCTTCAATGGCCCTCCATAGTTTCTCATGAGTTCAAGTCAGTAAGTGTCTGGCAAGACCCCATTTTGTGCACGGCACTAACATCTAAGTTTCAACCCAAGGAAACTTCTAGGTTAGCATGTCTTAACCCAGAGTCTATGGAAAGACCTTACGGGATCTTGGAACACCCAGAAATTATACACCAAATTCTTTGTGCATGTTCGAGATCAGCATCACCTCCAGTACCTGCCTCTCTCCCACCTGGATTTGAGAACCAGCTGATGCTCAGAGCCTGGGGCCCCTCAAAGGTGATTCACGATAGGGATCCTTGGGTGGCCTCGCACTGGAGCCTGCTGTAGGTTGGGATCTCTCAAAAAGTATGAGAATGTTGCTTGTTAAAAAATTCAGGTTCCTAGGGCCCACGCCAGACCCATGGAACCAGAATGTGTTGAGGGATGGGGTGGGGGGCTCTAGGCGCCTGCTTTTCATCTACCTGCCTGGGTGGTTCAGATGTGGACGATGCTCTTGGCACTGAGCCAACATCTCTGTCCAGGCTTTGCTGGTCCTTGATGATTGGGGGTAAAGCCACAGCTGCCGTGACTCCCCGTGAGGAGCTCCAGTGGCTGGCAGCCCGGGCATGCCCAAGCTTGCTCCTGACTTCCGGTCCCTCTCTCCCATCCTGGGAGTCTCACTTTAGACGCAGGGTCACTGGAAAATTCTTCCAAGCGAACATTTCTGGCCAGAAAGAAACACTAACCCTTTCTGACAACAGCTGTCCTTTCCTTTTCCAGTCTCCCCCTCACCCCTACCTTTCACCTTCCACCTCAGGTTGCCCACCCCTGCAGCTGTGTGGGGCAAGCAGCTTTGCGACCTGCATTGCTGACTGTCCCTCCATCTCCCAGACTCTGGCTGAGAGTTGGGAGCATGCGCCCCTCGTCAGGGCGAAGCTGCTGGCTCCCCCGCCTTGCGCCAGCCGGGTGAGGTCTGATCAGGATAGACCAAAGCAGAGAGGAGAGGTGGTGTACGTGCCTCTCCCTACCCCTTTCTGCTTGTTCCAGCCCCACCCAAAAACCACCACTCCAGAATCACCAAACAGGCCCAAGACACCCCCCACCACATCCCAGACACGAGGTCCACAGACCGGTCTGGACGGTGACCCCTGTCTGCTGGCTCCTGTCTCAGGCTGGAGAGTGCAGCTCCTCCGGAGGGCTCGCGTCTCTGAGCCGCTCTGCTGCCATGGGCCACCAGGTGGCGCTAGTTGACCAGGAAAGGGTTGAGTGAAGGGCTGGGAAAGGAAAGCCTTTGTTGATTTTATTTCTTGATATTCTATAATCACCAGGATTACAATCTAAGCAAAAAAGCAAAACAAATAAGCACTTCCCCTCTTACTGGATCTTTGGTCTTTGTCTGGAAAATTATGAGCAAACAGCAGACACATTGACTATACAGCCCAAGGCTTGGTTTGGCCACATGGAGGGCCTCTGGACCAGTGGAGGAGGTGGGGGGCAGGCTATGGAGATTGAGGGCTCTGCTGGCTTACCATGCGGAGCGCGGAGCTCCTGGAAGAGGCAGGCGCATGCTCATCAGCCACGTCAGCCACTCCTTGGCAATATGGGGTTCCCTGTCTCCAGCCACCCTAGCTGTTGCCGGATCCCTGGTGGCTGCTGCATCAGCCTTACCAGACCATGGAGGCTCGGAGCTGGTCTTCCAGAGGGCACGTGGCAAGGGGCTGAGACCCTGGCTCCTGGAAACACCAAGAGGCTGCAGGTGCCCGAGGACCCAAGGTGACTGGAGTAACCGAGGATTGCTGGAGCCAGGATGGCATACTCAAACCCCAAACTCAGTATGGGTTCCACCCCACTATCAACATGGTCTTCATCACCTTATACACAACATGGGCTCTACCCAGCTTCAACATGGCCTCTTCCCACCCACACTCAACATGCCTTCTGTCTCCATCCTTAATATGGATGGCCTCTACCCTCGCTATCAACATGGCTTCCATCCCCATACTGAATATGGATGGCCTCTACCTCGCTATCAACATGGCCTCCATCCTCATACTCAACATGGTCTCCATCTCCACGCTCAACATGGCCTCCAATCCTACTCTCAACACGGCTTTTATCATTTCATACTTCCCACAGCTTCCTCCCTCACACTCAATATAATCTTTATCATCTATCCTCCAATGGCCTTCATTCCCTCACATTCAACATAAACTCTGCCCTCTTACATTCAACATGGCCTCCGTCTCTTCATATTCAACACGCCCTTTAAGCCTCAAACAAGACAGAGCTCCATCACCTCAGCGCCACAGCATGTGTTTGCTTCTGCTTTTGTTTCCTCCTTCGTGCTGTTCCACACAAATCTAGCTGGGGGCCTCCCTTCCTCCTTTCTGTCTCCGAGTCCCAGTCATCAGGGCCAGGGCCAAGTCCTCCTCCTCCCAGGAAGCCCCGCTGGCTGCTCATACCCTCGACTGTCTAGGTCGCCTTTCTAGGTACTTGAAGGCAGGACCATCTACCTCGCCCTCAGTGCTGCCTACTTTGGACCCATCAGCTGGCACAGTCTCTCTGGTTTGTCTTCCTGAGGGCAGGGCCTCGGCTTTCTCCCTCTGGCAGCTTTCCCAGGACTGAGCTCAGAGCAGGGGCTCTAAAAGCTCCTTCTAGTCCAGGGTTGGTGGCTGCAGGGTCCCCAAAGGACCACCCAGCTGGCCTTTAGGTGCCCACCCTCAGCACAGAGCTGGGCTGCCTTTGTGGCTCCGGGTGATCTCCCTTACGGCGTGTGGCTGCCGTCCTGACAGCTACGTAGCTCATGTCCAGATGTTATTGGACAGCCACAGGGCCACGGGGCCACAGGTAAGGCCCATTATCTCTCCCTCTCTGAAGTAGGACGGTCAGGCTCAGAGAGGTCAGGTGACTTGTGCGCAGCCACCCAGCTAGTCAGAGGAAGCGCTGGGATCCACTGCAGGCCTGTGCCTCCCGTGCTCACGTTCCCAGGGCAGTTGACTCCTGGAAGTCCCTCTGCACACCTTCCCCCTTGCCCTGACTGCCGCATGAGCCCATTTACCCACTTTTTCGGGGACCGGCAGGCGCTGTTCTGGCCCAGTGGTGCCTGCCTCCCCAGCTGAGCGCTGCTGGTCTCCACTCCCAGGCACGGAGGTGAGGCGGCTTTTGGAGAGTGTTGGGGGTGGAGGTGCCAGGAAACTAGCACGGCCCCTTGTGCTGTGCGTGTGGGTGCTGTGGGCAGGTGTGCATGGGCATACGCGCGGAAGCACACGTGTGGGTGTGGGCTTGGGGTTGTGCAGGCTTCACAGCCAGTCCCCCTGCTTTGCCTACCAGAACTGCCGAGGACATCTGAGAAACAACAGCAGGGCTTGGGGGAGGGCAGTGGGAGCAGAGACAGGCCCAGAGGTGGCAGCTAGAGCTGCCTGCTGATGTCTAGGGCACAGAGGCCTGCAGGACGGGCCAGGTCTTGCTCGGCGATGCAGGGCCATCTGAAGCCAGGGTGCTCCATGAGGAGCCGGGGGCAGGACAGCTGGGGCAAGCTCACCTCCCGGGGAAGGGCTATGAACACAGCTTAAAACCCAGGCCCTCATCCCCGACTCTGGATGCATGACCTCACCGACTGCTTCTCGGATGTGCTGCCATGCCCGTCCCCTCCCAGGCTGCCAAGGGATGGGGCTGGGCAGACAGCCATGGGCCCTCAGAGAAGAGGCCCCACTCCATGGGAGCTGGCTCCGTCTGGCTCCCTGCAGGCTCGAATAGAGCTGGGATGGAAGGTCTGGGGTGGTGGTTCCGAACCCCTGTGGTTCTGGGCAGCCAGAGATGGCGGAGCGAGTTTCCCTCAGGCTGGCAGAGCTGAGGCACAAACCCGCCTGGAGCTCTTCGCCACTCAGAGTTGACCTGCCCAGCCCCTCACTCACACTGGGGCAGATTGCAGGATCCAAAACTGGTGCTCTCTCAGACTAGCTGCACTGGAAAAGAATGTCCAGGATGAGACACGCTCAGCTTTAGATCGTGCTGACCTGAGCCCTCAAATGGGACCCGGCGCAATCATTCTCCGGCCTTGAGCTGAGCAATTCTCAACTGAGGCCACGCTAGGGGCTGAGCTCAGCTCTACTCAGCCCTGAATGACTCGCACGCAGAACCCATGCCCCAAAGTATGTTAGAACGGTAGCGCTTAGCAAAAGACTACACTTCCCAGACCCCTTTGCAACTAGGGGTGACCATATAACCAAATTCTGGCCAATGACATATGAGTGGAAGGGTGTGCAAATTCTGGGCCCTGTCCTTCAGGAAGGAGCTTACACTCTACTTTCTCTTCTCTCCTTTCCACTTGTTGGAATGCAGTCTCGATGGCAGGAGTTGGAGCCACCATCTTAGACCACATAAAAGAGGGCCATACCCTAGGAATGGCAGAGCAGCCAGCAGGAAGGAAGCCCCCATGGGACCAAATGGCACAATTGCAAGAATAAAGGTGGGATTCTCAGAGTTCAGTCTGGCTCAGAAGCCAGTGTTTGTGAGATTCCCAAGGTGCGAGAACAATGAACCCTCCATCTTCCAACAGGTGAGGTGAAGGCTGCGGATCAGAGTTTCACTTCACCACCGATAAGCACAACATTTTGATTAAACCACTGACAACTCTGCTGTAGGGCAGAGAAATTTGGAAACATCAGGAAATCAAACTGTGAAGTCTTTGAAGGAATGTGATTTATGTGAAATGTGATGAAGCTAATGTGTTTGGCTCCAGCATCGTGTGGCACGCCTGATTCTGGAACCAAATCTGATGCCTTCTTGGCTCCCAGCACACCTCTGTTTTCCCTGAACACAGTTAGCTGGTGCCCTCTGTGTGTTTCAAGCCTGATTGGCATCTAAACCTCTTATGGAGCTGTATTTCCAGGGCTGCGTTTCCAGGCTGTGCATCTGTAACCAGAGCCATGCACACACATGCACACTCAGAGCAACTGTGCGCTGCTCTGCTCCCCGCCCCCAGGCACCCGAGAGCCAAGTGTTATTAGATTTATGGGGAGTTTGTTGTAGTTTTACATAATTTTCCTGATACACTGCAGCCTTCTGAACAGGCATTCACAGTTCCCTCCAGGCAAGCATCAGGAGCCGACTCAGGTCTGGTTTCCACCCCCTGCGGTTCACAGAGCTCAATCTCCTTGCCTGTTGGGAGGCGGCATTCCTGTCTGACCTGTGCAGCCTCCTGCGAGGGGAGGGCGAGTTTTCCTGGGCAGGGCCACTCGGAGGATCAGGGGCATTGTAGGGAGGTGGAGGCAATAAGGAGAGAAAAAGGAAGCAGGTCAAATAAAGGGATGGGGAAGGGATGGGAGACGGCGATGGGCTGGCTGACAGGAAGAGGGTTGTGTGCTGAGTGGTGTTTGGGAGGGACCAGGCTGGAGGCCTCTGACCACGGTGCTGCCTTGAAGGGCATCTCTTCCCTTGGGAACATCCCCTTGGCTAATCTCTGGCTAACTCCATCTCCAGGACCTCCCAGGAAGTGGGATGAAATAGCGGCCTCGGCTCCTGGGACCTGGGTCTGCAGAGGCCCAGAAGCCGAGCTGGGCCGGCTGAGCTTGGCTGGGAGCCTGTTGATCTTGGTGCAGAGACTGCTGAATTCTTTCGCTCACTTTCCAGAAGGGGAACTGGAGTCTGGGCGATTGGCGTGAGGTCACACAATGGAGTGGTCACAGAACTAGGATGTGTGCCACCTCCTGACTTTCTAGCTCTGACTCAACTGCTCTGGCCAGGTGGCATCAGTGCCCACCGTCATCAGAGCCATCGCTCCAGCCCGGCCAAGGCTCTGCCGAAGAAGAAGTGTGAGCAGGCCCTGGGGGAGGAAACGCAATGTCAAGGACAAGCCCTGCACATTAGACACCACCTGAGGACTGAATCAGAACGGGTGGGCAGGCTGGCCTGAGAGCAGAACCCCTGGCACCACTGCCGTGCTCCCTGGGCCCCCTGGCCTGGCCTTGGAGGGGTGCCACTGAGCAGCCTGGGGTCCCAGGGTGCAGGCTCCTGTGGGGCGTGGACCAGAGCTGGATCCAGTCAGTTTCCACTCAGCCATCTCACAAATGTTTACACAGGGCCTTCCATGAGCCCAGCACTGTGCGGGGCCCCGAGGAATGGCAGCAGGCAAGGAAGATGCGTGGGGATTAGCTGTAATGTCTGCCAAGTTTTGGGTGCTCTGCAGAGTTTTGAAGAGGCTTGCATGGCCCTTCGGGTTAAGCATGGGAGGCTGACTTCAGGCTGATGTCTCCCTGGGGGTCTCAGGGAGGCCCAGCGCCGGGGCGCGAACCCCAGCTGTGTGGTTGGGGGACCTATGGAAGAGGCAGTATTTAGGCTGAAAGCAGACGGATGAGGTGGGGTGAGCAGATGAAGACAGGAGAGTGCCAGGCGCGGGAAGAGAGAAGGCGGCTCTGGCACAGGAACCGCATGGCACAGAGCCCCAGCAGGGTGGGGCGCGGGGCCCGGAGCTGGAGGCTCTGCCTGAACGCCCAGGACCTTCTGCTCTGTCCATCCTGGGGCACGGGGTGGTTTAACAAGGAGGGATATGGTCTGAGTGGCGGTTAAGAAGGATTCTGCTGGACACAGCCTGAGCCCGGAAGGCCCCTAGGCCGCCTGGTTCTAGATTCCTGGCAGCAATAGCAGCAGCAAGGCCAAGCTGGGGAGCCTCCCCACAGGCATCTGGTTCAGGAGGATGGCATGGCAGTGAGATCAGCCTTGGGGTCCAGCCCCCCGGGTGGGCAGGGCCGTCGGCCTCCTGGGGGCCTCCCTTCCCAGACAGACCCCTCTGTCCCTCCTGACGCCCACCCCCAACCTTGAGGCAGGTGGGGGGAATTCTCCCACGTGAACACTGAGTGATCTCAGGATTAGCTGGTCACTGCAGGGGCTGCCTGGCTTCAGCTCAGACACTCCCAGTGACAGGACACTCGGGGCCCCTAGGAAAGGACATTTCATTTGCTGCCTGTATATGGTGCCCAACGGCTTCTCGCCTGCAGCCCCCAAGTCCTGCGGTCCTGTGTGATGACAGGTCTTTGCCTAAGCCTCAGAGATCAACGTTCCGGAACCCAGGGCCTGTGTCCAGCACTGGACGGCCCCCTCGCTCTTCTCAGGTCTGGCAGACCCGAGTCTGTTCTTCCTGAGCCCACCCGTCCAGGCAGCAGAAGAGGCCACCAAAAGCCCCCAGCGGCTGCCGGGAGCCACGGCTGTGGAAGTGAGGCGCCGGCTTTCTGGACTCACTCAGTGTTTCGCACCTGACAGATGCTTCAGAGAGCACCACTGCTGACAAAATGAGATCCCGCTCAATCACCGTCATCCATGTGCTGCCCAGTCCGGGAGCCGAGGCAGGCCCCATGTCCAGGAGCAGATGGGCTGAGGGCAGGAGGCAGGCCAGCTCCGGCCGGCCTCTCCTGGGTCCTGCAGGCCCCTCTCTTCCTGGGCTGCCATTGTTCTCCTGTCTGTGGCTCATGAGGCAGTGGTCCCTGGCACTCTTGGTCCCCGGCTACTTGTTTACGTGGCTCTGAGCCTCTGAACTTCACTTTTCTTGCCTATAATGTGAGTCTGCCATTCTGTGCCCTGGCTATTGTGCAGGGAGCTGATGAGCATCAAGTGAGGTAGAGACGGGAGTGATCCTTAGAAAAGCCAAGTTCACTGGTCGCTATGGTCCCGGCAGAATGGGGCTCCCACACCTGGGTCCCCGAGGCCATGGAGGACCTTTCTGGCCCTGCCTGGAGGATGCTGGCCTGGGACCCAGTGCAGGACCCTGGGCCCGGCAGGCCAAGGCTACTCACACATGGGTTTCAGCTGCCCAATGAGCTCCTCCTTGGTCCACTTCGCCCACTCCTTCTTGTCGGTGTTGATGGAGCAGAGGACCGGGCCGCAGGGCTTGCCACAGTCCTCGATGGCGGGCACGTTCAGGTAGTGCACCAGGACGATGTCGGGGTTCTGCGGGGAGAGCACAGAGACTGGCAGCATGAGGGTGCACAGAGCTCGTCCAAGGTCATCTCCCAGCAGGTACAGACAGGCCAAGTGTCCCCATCCCAGGCTTTCTCAACCTTGTCCTCACCGACATTTGGAAGCAGCTAATTCTCTGTTGTGGGAGCTGTTCTATCCTCTAACAGCATCCCTGGCCTCCACTCACTAGATGTGATTAAACCCCGCCCCCTCCTCAGCTGGGACAACTAGAAATGTCTCCTGATACTGCCTATTGTCCCCTGGGGGCAAAATCACCCCCAGCTGAGAACCACATGGGCTGATGCATGTGTAACTAAGGACCCCACACGAGGTCAAATGTAACTATAGCCCCACATTCCAGATCTCACGCCGACAGCTGCCGCGGGAGCACCGGCCTCTGCACCGTGTTTACACGCATGTCCTCATCACAGTTCGCCAGATGCCCGACACGGGCATCTCACCCTCTCCTTCCCACGGGGAAATGGAGTCCCCAGAGACTAACGCTCCCCATTTCTAAGGGCCAGATGCCCTTCTGCCCCAGCCTGTGGTCCTCTCCCTGTATAAACAGCCCCATCAACACGTTCCTTCCAGCAGCCCCCAGGAGGAGCTGTCGCTCAAAGCCACTGGAAACGCCTCCTTGGGGCTTAAGACAGAAAGAACTCTCTGTGTGAAGACGTCAAAGGCACCTGTTTTGTCCCCAAATGGTTCTAGTGACATGGGTCAGACTCTTCCCATCAGATTCAATTCTGAATGTCTTCTGTCCCTTTCTGCCCACCACCAGCCCTGGTAGCATCACGCTGAGGGGCCTTGGTGGGGGCAGCAGCTCGGCTGCAAACAGCGTGGACCTTCCGTGGCTTTCCATGGCTCCCAGAAGATGAAGACATTTATTTGGCCACGTCAGGCCTGACAAGTTTATTAGAAAAGCAGTCGTGTCACTTTATAGTGCATCTGGATAATCCCAGAAAAACCTTCTACCCCAGTCAGAAGGTATTTCTTGAACTGTAAGGAAACATATGACAATATGTCAGGATGCTCCAGGGAACTATGAAAAAAGCCACTCAGAAGGCCCCATCCGAGCTTTTCCCAGACCTGTCTCCTCTGCTTTTCCCCCTTGAGGCCCGACCATGAGTCCCGGGTGGGCCTGAGGGCCCCAGGCCTGGAGCAGGCTGGGTCTGCAGTCTTTCTGGATGTGGTCAGAGCAAGAGTAATCAATGAATATGTGAATCAATCAAGGGAGTCATAAATAAAGACCCAAGACTACACCATGACCGGCGCAAGAAAGCAGACTGGCATAATTTAAAAAGATTTCAATAAGAGTTGAAACATAGAGTTTTTTTCTTGCCAACGCTCAGTTAACCAGGAAATTAAATCAACACGAACAGGAGCTTTCTCGTTAATGGCAGCTTTTCTGGATCGCGGTAATCATGCTCCTTAATAATAATGATAATCCCTGACATCAGCGCGGCACTTCATTCTTTTCAAAGCACTTTCCAGCCATTATCTCATTTGGTGCCCGCACAGGCCGGGGAGGTGGGCTGGGCAGGGCTGGACGCCCTCCGTCTGCAGTGAGGGGACTGAAGCACGGTGAAGCTGTGACTCGCCCAAAACTGTGTGCCTGGCGAGGGACAGAGCCTAGGCTGGAAGCCAGGGTTCTGACTCCAAATTCAGGTCCTGCCAAGACATCTGTGGCCTCTTTTTGCTTGGTCTGAGCGCTTTCCCACTTCGTATTTCATTTCATCCTTGCAATACGCCCAAGAGGTGGGTGGGTTGGGTGGATCTGCTATGCTCACCGCACGGATGGGGTGCTGGGGAGAGGAGGAGTGGGACACCTGGGTCCTGACCCTGCGCTCTTCCTGCAGATCTGCGCTCTTCCTGCAGACGAGCAGGCTGGCCGCCCCGGGGCTGCCTCTGGGCTGGGGCCTCCTGCCTGAGTCTGTGCCTGGCCTGGAGGCAGCGCCAGCCGCTGAGCAGGATGGAGGAAGGATCAAAGGGCTGCGGGGGCCAGCCGGCCACCCAGGGCTTCCTCTGATCCCAGACCCTGGAGCAAGAGCCCGGCCCTGCGGGAAGGAGCTGGGATGGCAGACACCTGGGAGATGAAAGGCCTGTGGCTTCCCGTCCCACTGCCCCACTGAGCTCCTGGAAAAGGCCCAGGCGGCCACGGTGGTGGGAGGGCAGCAGGGCCGCAGGGAGCAAAGGGCCGCCTTCACTATGCACTGAAGCCCCCAAGCCTGGAGTTCCTGTGCTAGAGCTCCTGGAATGCTCTTGTCTTAGGCAGCTCCGCCCTTCCTTCAGGGCCCAGCCCCATTTCTGCACAGGCAGCCTCCACCTACTGTTTGAGGACAGGCACAGGCCTTGCCTCCTCCTCCGAGGAGCGTTCCCTGATACCTCACCCCCTGTACCTCTACCACAGAAAGATGGAGATCAGGTTTGGGTCTTTGTCTGTCAGGGACAGTGCCCCAGGGCTGTCACAGCGCCTGGCAATGACTGGTGCTCATTTCATGTTTGAAGAGTTGAGTTAGGCTGACTTCGGCCCTCTATCCTCACTGTTCCCAAACTTGTTGTTCAGCTGGCATCCAGCTTCAGTTTTCTGGGTCTCCGAAGGGCAGAGCAGCCTTTCTGAACACGGGGTGTTCATTCCTAGGAGGCTAAGAGGTAAGGCTCGTTCCTTTTCTGGGTTTAAGGCCTCTTGAGAATTTGATGAATGCCGTGGATGTGGATGCTCCATTCCCAGCTTCAAGAAATGCCCCAAGGCACATCAAAACTGCATTCAGGAATTCACAGATCCAGGGGTCCATGGACCCCACATCTATAGCCCTGACTTAGGGATTCCAGATCCACCACTGCTCCTTCCAAATCAGGAACATGCCCAACACGGAGGTCCCCTTCCCGGGAGCCTCCACTCTGGGCCTTGTGCTTCTCGGTCTCCTGGAAACAGTTAGGAGGAAGTCCCAGCCCTCCAAGGTGCAAGGAGACTGGGTTTGGGATTAGGAAACATAGAGGCAGCAGCACCATCGCTTGTGTCTTTAACACAGGTTCCGTCCCAGGGCCTGGAGTTTCTACCGCTGAAACTCCCGAGTTGAATTTAAGTAACGACTTCCTGGCTTGGGGCTGGTTTTAAGACACAGAGTGATTGAGGTATTTTTGGAAATTTGGGGCACACATTGCTTCTTGGCAATGTTGCGATTTTATTCATTAGCTGTACATTTTATTGGGTGCTTTTGGCAGAAAAATATATTAGCTGTAGAGTCCCAATGTGTCAGTTTCATAGAGTGCTCATAACAGCGTCAGATCCTCACGGAGCACGGCTCTGCTGGCCTCGTAGGGCAGGCTGGAGACAGGCTCGGGGTGGCGCCTGGCTCCAGGGGACATGGCCGAGGACACACCCGCCAGACCCCTCAGGACTCTTGACCCCGGATGGTTGTAGAGCCAGCTTCCCTTCGTCCCCGCTGCTGCTCCAACGTTTCTCTAGGGTTTACCACCAGGTCAGGCCCCGCAGGGAGGGGTCTGTACAGGAGCTTGGCCAGAGCTTTCTGCCTACGGATTCCCATGAAGATGCTAGAGGCCATCCCCACAAAGAGAGCATGGCCTTTGAAGGTGACCCCCAGAATGTCCCAGGCCTATCTGGTGTTGAAGGCCTGGAGTAGGAAGCCCCATAGGGCGGTCTGCGGCTGTGGAGGGCAAAGCCGAGGATAAGTAAAAGTCTCAGAGAAGTCTAGAACCTTCTGAAAAGAGCCGTGGACTAGGAGATCTCCACTCTCCCTTTTGGTGCCTCAGGCTCCTGATCTGTAAATGGAAGCAGAAGCCCTGCCCTTCCCACCGGGCTGCTGTAGGAGCCAAGTGGGCCTTTGAGAGGTGTGAAGTCCCCTGGACAGACAGAAGTCCTGCTCCTCTAACCACCAATTGCCACCAAACCCAACCCAAACAAAACTGCTATTTCTCCTGAGAGACTGGCCAGACGTAAGCCGCTAGTGGGCAGTCCACCCACTTAAGACACACACTTCCTCCGCCGACAGCCCGTCTCTCCCGACTCGCTCTTACTGCACACAGATTCCCTCCCTCTATGGCCCCTCAGCCGGGGCTTTGCCCCACCCCCTCCGTGCCCTCGCCCAGCTTCAGGGCCATGAACCCACCACATTCCCAGGATTCCTAGATTCTCTTTCCAGCCTCACCTCTCTGCTCCGCTCCAGGCTCTCCTGTCCTGCTGCCCATTGACAGCTCTTGTGGGGGCCTCAAAATACCCCCGGCTCATGTTGCAGGGACTGACGTCCACACTCCCCACACCTGACCCACCCCAGGCTTCACCCAACCATGAGTGGCCCCACCTTCTCCGCTGTCCAGGTCAAAACCTGGGAATCATCCTCTCTTCTTCTCTCTCCCTCTCCCCCCATATCCCGTCCATCACCAAGCTCTGTCAAGAAAGCCTCACCCCCTATTCCGCCCCACACCCCTGAGACCACTGAGTCCCAGCCCCCGTCCTGTGGACCCTCCTCCTGGGTTTCCTCACTTCCTCTCTGCCCTCCCCCCCCATCCATCCTCAGCCCCAGCTGGCAGGCTCCTGTAATTCCAGCAACGGCTCCTGGCACCGCAAAAGAAACGCGCACAGGGACCCACCGTCGGTTTTCTCTCCAGCCACTTGTGCCCCTCCTTGGCTCACCCACTCCTGTCACCCTCAAAATCTCTCTCCCCGACCTGTTCTCTCTGGCTGACATGCTCCATCCGCACCACATGTTGGCATAAGTCTCAATGCCACCTCCTCCGGGATGACTCAGCCCCGTCCCCAGCTCGGGCCCTTCTGTCTTTGCAGCCCCTCTACTCTCTTTACAGCACTCACGACCATTCTCATTTCTGAGCAATTATTGCTCGTTTGGCCTGTTTTCCCACCCAGAGGCGTGAGCTCTGATGGCCGGGCCCCCTCTCACTCAAGGCAGGCTCCTGGAGCCCAGAGTGGGGCTGACGCGCAGCAGGCTCGGCCCCCACCTGCGCAATGCTGGGATGGGGTGACAGCTGAACTGCCCCAGCCAGGGGAGGTGGTGTAGGGCAGCTGTGACTCAGCTGGAGACCCCCCCAGGTGTCCTTCCTGAGGGGCAGACAGTCTCAGAGGAGGGGAGGAGGGGGGGCCTGCCCATGCATGGGAGGAGGAGGCGGCCCTCGGCTTCTCCACAGGAGGCTCAGCTGGTCCCTCAACCTAGCTACACCTCAGGTTTTATCTGAAAGCGTGAGGTTCGGATTCACTGATCAGCCGAGTTCCCGGCTGCCAAGAGTGTCGGGCAGAGGACTTGTAGGCTGAAGGCAGTGGGTGGCCATCTCCCGGGAGCCTGAGTTAGAGTCCATCTCCTAAGATACCTTTTCCAGACTGTGCCTTTCACCCAACCCTCAGGGACAAACAGGAGTAGGGAGAACAAGCTGAGGATCCACATCCAAAGGGACAGGAGGGGTTAGGAATGTTCCGCAGAGAGAACACTCAGCCGGAGTTAAACTGGCTGCTTTGCTACAGGACTTGTCAAAGCCTTGATGGCACCCTGGGCGGGAGGATCTCTTGGTGGGTGTTGGGCAGGCAGGCTTTCCAAGCTTATTTAACCATCAACCTGAACACCCCTGGGGACCCTAATGTTCTCTGGAATACAGTTTGCAAACCACTCATAGAGTTCAAAGCCAAAGGGACAAACCTTCAGTGGCTACTGGGAGACACGGGTTCTCACCAGTTCCCTGGGTCTGTGGGGGCAGTGGGGCTTCAGATGCCCAACAACTTCAAATGTGGCCCGTCCCTCCTGACCTGGGCACCCCAGGCTGCTGGGGTGACTGTGGGGAGAGCTGGGGACCAGGGTGGTCTCCCTGTTCTGGGGCTGAGCATATGAAGGTAGGGGGAGAGGCAGGCGGGCGATGAGCAAGTGGCTGGGCAGTGGGGGTACACAGGCACGACGGCCTGGTGGATTTCATCTTCTTAATGACAGGTGATGGGGATTTGAGGAAGGGACGCTGCTTTGAACAAGAGAGCGTCACCTGCTCCTCTCCTCCAGGAGGGGGCAGCTATTATGCGGCTGTTCAGTGGCTGGGGTGGGCAGCAGAGGGGTGGCTGGGGCGCCAACAGTGGCATCTGTGATCTGGATTAATCTGCACCAGCTCCTGATGCAAACACTACAGATTTCTGGACCTTCACGCCCGGGGCGAGAGCAAAGGTCGAGAAGGGATGCGCAGAGTCTCTCTGATGGCTCCGTGAGGACCTAGGGGCTGCAGGCTTTTTTAGCAGAGCCCCCACCAGGGAGAACTGGACTCAACCCCCCATGGCACAACTCGGGCCTGGAGGGCTGGACCTCAGGCCAGGGCTAGGGGCAGGAGGCAGAGGTGGAGGAAGGGAGGAGGAAGAAGAGAGAAACAGACCATGAGGCACAGCAGAGCTGTGGGAAGCCCACGCTGGTGGCAGCCACGGGTGGGTGGGAGAGGCACAGAGACTGTAGGGAGGGGGTGGTAGGCTTTCTCCCAGTCCTCAGAGAGCTCTGACTCCCAACCTAGAGTGAGATCCCTACAGGTCCTGTGGCTTCTGGCTTCTGAGAGGGGAGGGGGGGGGGGGGGGGGGGGGGGGGCGGGGCAGTTCTCCCCTGGGGGCAAGCACTTGATTTGGCCAAGCCTTAGTGCCTGCTCTGTAGGATGAGGGGGCTACAACTGGCCTTGACGGTGTTGGGAGGCAGGAGGCTGCTAAGGGGCTCAGGATGGGCCTGACCCTCAGCAGGTGCTCACATGCAAGGCCTCCCACGTCGCCGATTTGCACGGGTGCTCAGTCATCCAGTACTGGGCAGAGAGGGAGATGGGCAAGCAGGCATTCCCGTTTGCAGGGGGAAGCTGAGCCCCGCACCTCCTGCACACCAAGCCCACCCCAGGGTTTGTTCAACCGGCCCTGGGAGGTGCAGCAGTGCACTCTCCACCAGACACCCACTGTGGGGACCCAAGTTGCCCAGAGCAAGCCCTCTTGGCCACTGCCAGGGGTAGGTGCTGGGCAGCTGTTTGCCAGGGGTTCCCACAGCCTGGCCTGGGTTCTTCCACCTCGGCTGGGAAGGAGGAGGCCCAGACCCAGTACCCCTTTCTGTGGAGTAAGCAGGACGGCAGCGCAAGAAGTGGTTAAAAATGCAAAAAGCTGTTGGTTTTGATAAAGAAAAATGCAGCTGCAACATCTGTTTGACTCTTGTTTGCAGCTTCATCAACGCTAAGTGGTCAATAAATCAGAGTGGCATGGCGTTCCGTTTCTTCTGGGGCTCAGTCATTAATCTCGTGCCAGTTCTCATGAAAAATGAAGGAGAGAGGCTGTGTGATAGTGAAAATGTATACATTACCCAGAAAGTCATAATAGCATGTAATAGTGCCACACACCTCCCCACTTGCCATGGGGGGCGCGGGGGCGGGCCTGTGCACCACCAGCCTGGGAGGGGGGAGACAGAGAGTAAATCAGCATTGTTTGCACCACGAGCCCATTCTCTTGTCGCATTCGTCATATTAGCGCCATTCACGCAGATTCTGAACGCCCCACGAGCCTTGTCTGCAGAGGCAGAGCCTCCCTTGTCCCTGGTGCTTAACAAATGAGGGCAGGTGCCCCAGAACAGTGTGCACAGCCGGCAGGAAGAAGGGCAGGGTTTACGAGGGAATGAATAAGTGATAACACCAGGCGGCTCAGGGCTGTGGGTGTCACCACACTGCAAGGCAGAGAAAAAGCCTCTCCTCCGTGTTCCAGCCACCGCGGGCAGCCTGGCGACTATCTCTGCTCTGGATAAAGGCATGAGGTGGAGTCAGTGTCCTCATCAGGAGGGAGACCAGTCAGGGAGCCCTGGCAGGCTCAAATTCTACCCCGTCCCCCTCTGAGGGCTGCCAGCAGGCAGGGGAAGGTCATGCAGGTCCAAGGAAATGCAAGACTGTGCCCAGAGAAGGGCCAGGTTTGGTTGGCCCTGGCTGTCAGGTCTGCCGCCTCCCTCCTGGTTCTCTCTTCCTGCGCAGAAGGCAAACCTCTGTGCTCCCATGCACGGAACTGCCACAGTTTACTGCCATCCCTGTTCCTCTGGGTGCAGGGCCCTGCCTGTACCCCCAGGACACACCTCGAAGTGGGCACTTCCATTTGTAAAGATCAACTTCTGAGTATCAGCTGTGTGCCGGGCCCCTTCAAGCCCCACGCGTGGTCCCTCACTTAGTCCCTTCAACGACCCAGGGATGCAGGTGCTATTGTAACGTGTTCAAGGGGTGAAGACTCTTACTGCCCAGGGCGCACGATTCACCCCAGCCCTGAGCCCCGAGCCCATGTCTTCATGCCTTCTCTCTGCTGGTTCCAAGGGATCCCACTGGACGGTGGATGGAGGGCTGTGTGCCCACTCTGGGTGTCCTGGGCAGCAGCAGCCCAGGTAGTGTCTGCGCCAGAGCAAAAACCAGTCTGAGGAGCCTGGCCGGGTCATCTGTGGTGCGGGGAGCTGGTGGGAACAGGCATGGGACTGGAAGTCCCAACTTTGGTGCTGGCCTCTTTAGGGCAGGGCCAAGGCAACAGAGTCCCTGCCTCCACGTCAAGGGCCAGGAGTGGTCAGGACACCCTCTGTGGGCATACAGGGGTATGGAGTGGGGTGGGGGGACAGCCAGGAGCTGAGCACCTGGTGACAAAGGGGCAAACCCAGGTCTCTAAAGTTGGGAGTGGTCAAAGAAGCAGAGAGACAGAAAGGTGAGAGAGCAGGAATCAAAAGGCAGAGTCCTGGGGACCCCAGTAATATCCAAAACCGGCTGTCAGCTATGCACTTTCTGGGACCAGGTCCAGCATCATGTGCTGGGCATTGGGATCCCCCACTGCAGTCCAGCGTGGCAGGGGACACAGACATCCTCCCTGCTTCCATGTCACTGCTCAGTGGGGAGAGAGGGGATCTTGGGGTGATGCCAGGTGAGAGGCCTAGAGGGTCCACACGGGGCCTCCTTTCCTGCTTCAAGTAGGGGCAGAGGCTGCTGCCCTGGGGAAACCCCTGTGGCCCATTCAGCTGGGCTGCCCTCGTTATGCGAGCGCGGGCACCAGAGGGAGTCTGGGGCCGGCAGCCCTTCCCTACATCGGCGGGAGGCTAGGAGACTTAATTAGTTAATGTGGGTAAAGTGGTCTGAAGATGAAGACCCTGGGTAACTGCTGAGTGCTGCTGCTGCTGTTGTTATTACACAATTACCAGAATTTTCCAGTCATGGGAATATAGTTAAACAGTTTCCACCTGGTGCGGAGTTCCGGGAACCATGCCGGCTTAGGGGCTGGCCTGCTCTGCCCTCCTGAGTCCAAGGTGACATAGTAAAAACACATTAATTGCAGGAAATCATGCCTGGCACAGTCCTGGCCACATCCTGCATACCCAGGGAACGTGGAAGTGAAGGAGAATTTATGCTCTCCCTGAGCAGATACAGATGCGTGTGCTTAAAAAGTAGCCAAGGATGCCATCCGTCCAGACTTTCCAGAAGCCTCTAAGAAAGTTCTACCCAAAGGCCCCTAGAAGGTCAAGCCATCTGGGACGGATGCTGCTGGGGAGAAGGTTTTGTCATGCAGCTGCCTAGCAGCATCTGACCGCCCAACCGTGGGGATGTGTGGCCACGTTTCTGGATGCACAAATGGCAGCCATGAGATTCATGTTGGCTGGGGCACAGGTCTTGCCTTATTTAAAATTGTTATAAATGATCTGGGGGAAGAAATGCCCAATAAAATCTCCACATTTGCTGATGACACTAAACTTTTATGGGTGACGAAGTGCCAAGTCATTTGTGATCAGCCATGAGAGGATCTCCCGAGGTCGTATTTAGTGGGTGAAAAGTGACAGATGGATCCCAGGGAGGGTGAAGCGCAGGGCAATGTGCTCTGGAAGAGTAAAACAAATTGCCCGTGGAGGCAATACGTCAAACCCAGGGAGACCCCTGGGGTTCATGCAAGCCATGGTCCAGAGTCATTGCTGGGACCAGGAGGGACCACGCCTGGAGAGCTGGGCACACCTGGGAGCTGTGCACAGAACGGCGAAGGCTCTTTGTTACAAACCTTGATGTGGAATAGTGAATGCAGGGGCGAGGGGAGTGTTGACCGAGGAGGGGTGAGTGGCCACGGGAAAACTGAGATAAGGAATTTTCTGGCCAGAAAGACATGAGAGGAAATGTGATTCAAGTCTTTTAGGGCAGAAAGGGGAGAAGAAGGTGAATGCGTGCCTTCCTCTCCAGATCCAGGAATGCTGAGAATAAAGGTCCCCCCGGAGCTCAGGGAGGTAATTTTTAGCACAAACAAAAACTCTGCCCAGTGGGCAGTTAATGTATGAGGCTCATTATCCCAGGGCAGACATGCGCTGAAAAATAGCAATAGGTTTTTTTAAGTGGGTGACATTAGTTCCTGGATGGCTCATCCGTAAGGAGTTATGGAAGGAGAACAGGACATTGGGGGTCATCTCTCTCTGGGATCCAGATCCAGGAGGCACTGTGATGCTCGGTGGCCCCACTGGTTGGATCCAGGGCTGGAAGCCCATTGTTGTCTGCTGTCATGCACTTGCCAGGGACACAGGCGGCTGTCACCCTGCAGTTGGCGGAGCCTGACTGTGAATGAGATTGTTGGTTTGTCTCCTGCTCTCACCTTGAACTCATTTTTTGATTAATTAGAAGTCACTGCAAGAGGTGCTCCAACCAGCCCTGGGAAAGAAGCCTGGAAACTTTTGCTGGGATGCAGAACTCCAGGGAAGGGTCCTGCTCAGGGTACACAGCCCTGGCCCAGCAGGGACCAAAGAGGAGGCAGCCAGGGCCGGTGGCACCGACACCCGCTGCTCAGGTCTCAGAGGGCTGCGGTACTCATCTCCTGACCTCCTCTCCCTGCCCAGGAGCGAGATCCACGGGCCACACGATCTTCTTCTCACCAGACTCAGAGAGGCCCTGCCTGTGGCTTAGACTGGCTATGTCTTCCTGGAAGGCTGGAAGCCAACCCCCTGCCCTCCCTTTGCTGTCCCTCCCTGCCCAAGGATGCACGCCTCAGTCTCGCTCCCAGGGCTGGTGTGCCTGCTCAGAACCATGCCCCATTAGGCAGTGAGTCAATCCCATCAGATGACAATGGAACCAAACAGCCATCCAGCCATCTCCAGAGTGACTGATGTGCTCTGGAGCCTTTCCTGTCCATCTGCTCCTCACAATAGCTCTGGAGGAAGCTGGGCATGTTCCCCCAACCCACTGGCCCACATGAGCCCCCTGTGACCGAGAGGTGCCTCATGATCTGCTCATGGTCACATGGCTAATGGGAGGCAGAGCTGGACACGACTCCAGTGCATTTGGTGTTCTTGTGATAAGAATATCCAAATGTTCTTTAGGGAATAAACCACTTCTCCCAGCCCAGGCCAGGAGAGCAGCATGTGACTCAGGCTGGCCCATCGGAGCCCTGCATTCTCTGGGCCATGGTGATTGGCCATGAGTCCCAACCACAGGCAATCAGAGTCAATCCTCGGACTTGGCTGGAGCCACTGGGAGACAAGGATGCTCTTTCCTGCTGGACTTGAATTTGGGATGATGAAGCCTAGTGTTCCTGGAAGCCATCTCTTGCCAGCATGTAGAGTCCAAGAAGGAAGCAACATGGAGGAGGCAGAGCCAAGAGAAGGAGATACCAAGCCTCCCTGCCACTGAGCTTCTGGATCCAGTCATGCCTGAAGCCAGTCTATCTCAAGACTTTTCAGCAACTTGAGCTCCAAAATTTCCTCTTGTCCTAAAGACAGCTCAAGTTGAATTTTCTGTTGCATCAACCAAGAGCCCTAACTCCTACACAGATCATATGTCTTTCTTTTGCTAAGCCAATACTTGCTCCCCTATACAATTCAGACCATCTTCTGGTTACTACAACAATAACAATCACTATGATTACTGAGAGCCACCATTTATGCAGCACCTGAATGTTCTGGTGCTAGGTGCTGAGCACTTCTCAGGCCTTAGCTGGTTTAATCCTCACAACAACCCATGAGGTAGGACTGGTTATCATCATCTCTACTTTACATACAAGGAAGATGAAGCAAAAAGAATTACATAGCCCGACAAAGCCCCAGTCTTGAACCCAGGTCCATCTGATGCTGCAGGTGACGGTGACACGGAGTGGTCCAGAGGAGTGCTCTGAGACAGCTGCCTGAGGTCATGTCTGGTTCTGCTCCTTCCTAGCTGTGGGGGCCTTGGGCAAGCACATCTCTGTGCCTCAGTTTTCTCTCCCATAAAATGGAGAGAATAATAGTACCCACCCCATGAGGTTGTTGTGAAGACTAGATGAGATAAAGCATTTGAACACTGCCTGATGCATAGTCAACCTTCAAAACCGCCAGGAAGGATCCTAACTGACCCCTCGGACCACTGTTGCGTCTCTCTCGATTTTGCCCCAGGCCAAGTTTCCCTAAGCCATTACAGACCTTGTATGTGGAACAATAACAAACGGGGTCAGATAGTGCTTATGTGGGAGGTGTAATTCTTTAAGACAGGAGCCCATCTAGGCAAAGTCAAGAAACTCTTCAAACACTGAAGAAGCATCGTTATCTCCAGTGCACACTCAAGCCATTGGAGGGGTTTTGAGGAGCTAAACTGCAGTCATTCTCATCCCATAATGAAAGTAGGATCTCTGAGACAACCCTCGGCTATTTTCCAAGCGCTGGAAGAAAACAAAACTACATTTCTCAAAAAATATTCTGTAATTTAAGTGCCCATGAATTCAAGGAGATATCCACCCCACCACCATCCTGCCATATCGCCTGGACGGGTGGGATTCTCCTGAGCCACTGGGGTCATTTCTAGTCCCCAGCTGGATGATAAAGATGGCAGATGACTTGCAAGTCCTTGAGGAAGTCCAGGACTTTCAAATCCTTCTCTACTAATTATTGCTCATCTCCTCATCTGGGTGCTTCAGATATTGTAGTTTGTGCAGGAAAGATCCTCAAGGAGCCTACAAATCATGGGCCTCCTGAACTCCTCCACATATTCCTCTTGGAACAGAGGATGATAGAGCGGGGAGGAAACTCAAGGGTCGTCCAGGCCAGCTTATCCATCCCCTTCCATTTCTGATTGGGAAAACTGAGCCAAGAGAGGTTGTGACTTGTCTTGTGTCACCCTGTGGACAGGAAGAGAGTTCGCACAGGGAGCCACACCTGACTCCTACCCTCTGCCAGCTTCCTAGCTTTCCCCTTCCTGGGGCTCAGAACCACCCTGGAGCAAATGGCTGCACCCCCCTTGCTTTGCAGAGAGAATGTGCTGAAGGGCAGAGCTGGATGCTGTTCACACAATGTGGCCTTCATGACGAGGCTGGCTTCCTAGCCAATGTCCTCCTTTGCAACCTTGACTGTTCACAGGCGCCCAAGATCCTCAGTGGGCTGGAAAGGGGCCCTGTGCTCAGCTCTGTAGAGCTCACGCTTTCTGTTCAGCATCTTCTTGGTGGTGGTGATGGCAGGGCAGGTGCTCTCAGCAGGGATGTCTGGGAGGCTGGGACCTGGGCCACCCTCCCCTGTTCTGGGGGGGGCATCTGGGAAGCCCCTCCACTAACTCCTGATAAAGACAGAACCCTCAAAGCTCTCCCTTGACTGACAAATGGGCCGACACGGAGGCAGCAGAGGATGAACTGTGCCCGGCCCATCGAGTGTCTATAGGATTTTTATGCTCTGGCAACTGTAACAGTGAGATTCCAGCAATTGTTTTAGAGGGAATCATGATTAAATTGGGCTGTATGTTTTTTTAATGTGTTCCCCAGCTCCTCTTTAATACCTTGGTAGGACAAGATAAAGTGTAATCACTGAAGTAATTGTGGCACTCAACAGTTTATGTCTTGAAAGAGTGACTGGGGGTTAACAAAGCCACTGCAGGGCGAGGTTTGGATTAGAAATTAGAGTTTTTCTTTTTGTTACTTTCTTTTTAAATCCCTCTTTATCTTCCTCCTTTCTCCAGTGGCTCCTGGAGCTTGCTGATAACCTGTAAGCCTCCTCGGGTAATAATGGAACCTGCGGTAGTAATGACACAGGCAAATCCGGGGGCTGCTCCTCCGCAGAGCTGCTGTGGCGGGCCCGTCCCTTCCCCAGAGCCCGTGCCCTTGCAAGCAATGCCAACTTGTCCCCAAAACCAGCTGGGTTCGACATCCTGAATACCAACACCCATCAAGACCCGACTTCTGCTGCCGCATCCTGAAACCACTGACTGGAGCCAAGAAGCTGAGCTGCCCAAGGCCAGACCCTTGGCCACGGCAGAGGAGGGTGAGCTCACCAACTCCGATACCCCTGTGAAATGTCCCCCTCTCCTAGGAGATGCCAAAGGCACCAGTGGGATGGGGGGCTGTGGCCCACAGGGAGCTAATGCCACTATTCTCTTCAGATGGTGTGATGGAGAGACCTGGCCTCCTCCAGCTTCCTCTGGGCATCTGTCAGCAGCGTGCTTGGAGACTAGGACTCACATCCGCCAGTGGGGGCAGGACGGAGCCACGGAGCCGGGAAATACAGAGTGCTAGTGTGGCCACAGCTCCCATGCTGCTCAAGTCTATGGTGCAGCTAACGCCAGCAGAGTGGAAGGAGGGTAGAGATGAGGGAGGGGCAAGGCTTTTCTCTCTGTCCCCGAGGCCCCCAGTCTGGTCCTTACTGCCTCATCCATGCACCCTGGCAGCAGCCTTCTGACTGGTCTCCCTGCCTTGAAGCCAGCCCCTCCAGTTGACTCTTAGAGCCATTTTCCCAAGCCCCAGCTCTGGTGGAGCCATCACTGCTAAGCTTTGACGCTTCTCATCTCCCGTGAATGCAACCCACTCCTGATACCAAAGGCCTCCATGGTGGCCAGATCTGCCTTCTGTGTACAACTCTCATGTATCCTCCTCACACCCCCTGGCTCAGTCCTTAGGACCACTCAGTCTGCTCTGCCCACTCACTCTGCCCACTCTGTTCCCAAGGCCTGGAATCCCTCCACTCATCTTGGCAAGTCCCCATTCTACCTACTTGCCAACACTCAGCTCCAATACCATATTGTCCTTAAAGCTTCCCCTAATCCTTCCAACCAAAAATAATAGCATTCTCCTTAGACTCCCAAAGCAGCCCTCTGTACCTCTCTTGCACCATTGGCCAGTCCTCCCTCCTTTCACTGATCTTTGGTCTCGGGTCTACATTTCTCCTCTGGATCCTGGCTTCCTTAGAGCAGAGTCTGTGTCAGCAGGAAATTCATTCCCCAGTAGGCCAACAAGTGCTGGTTCAGTCAGTGGCTGGTTGACCATATCTGCCCTTCGCAGTCCATGCAGACTGGACTGGCCACAGAGGGCAGGGAGAGCCCCATATGCTGGGGGCTGGGCTGTGCCTTTGGAGGAGAGCAAGTATGTCAGCCAATTGGTGGCTCGTATACTCACCATCCACCCATCACCCTCTCCCCTCATATCTTCTGCCATTGCCAAGGCAGAGGGAATGACGCTGCCAGGGCCTTCCTGGATAATCCTGGCTTGTGCTGATCTGACACTTCATTTTAACCTGATTTCACCACTGTTTTCACCTGTGGGAGCAGGCACATACCGGGATGATTTGTTCCAACCTCTCACACACAAATCCCACTCCCCATCTTGGCCCTTGGAATTTCACACTGAACCATGCATGGTGGATGGCACCCTTTCTTGCTAAGCACAGATGTGGTCCCAGAAATCTCAAAGCAGAGTTCTGGGTAGCCATTACTAATTGACAAAACATGACCATCACCTCTGCGCACACGCGCGCACACACACACACACACACACACACGCACACACACACAAACACACACACACACAAACACACAAACACACACACACACACACACACACACATCCCCCTCAGTCGCGAGGCCCCAGCTCTCTCTCCTTGTTTGTTGTTAGGTCTCCCCACGGCTGCCTTGAAGCTGAGAAGACAGACGCTGGGCCGAGGGCCTTGGCACCAGCCCAGAGTAACTGGGACACCCATGTTTGCAAAGAAACCATTTGTGAAGTGTGAAGAAATCAGAACAGCGCCGTTCAAAAACTGTGTTTAAATTTCACTCAAAATGTTCTATTTTGTCTAAGGGATAGAGTCCCTTTAGAAAAACACTTGCTGGCATTTGCAAACCGTGGTTGCTATGGAGCTGTTAAGAGAAGTTAGCTACCCAGGGATGGCAATTAATTCTGGTTGTTGTAGGTAAATTGAGCCAGCAGCTCCTTCTGGAGAAAGCGGATGCGAAAGGGAGCTAGAAGGCAAAAGCTGAAAAAATACCTCTTCTGATTGAGGTTTTGGATTCCCTGGAGCATGGTGCCTTTCTTAGCGATTTCTCTACGCTTCCCTTGTGGTCTAGGAGAAAGGATGCCGGTGCTGGGAGCCCACAGGAGACAAGGCTTTCTCTTCAGTTGACTTGAGAGAAGGTGGGGCCCTGCTTACCCACGCGCCAGCTGGGCGTTCTTGGGTAAGAGTCCCAGCCTTCTCTACAGAGTGGGGGTAACTGTAGTACTCACTTCATAGGGTGTTCATTCATTCATTCATTCATTTGTTCATTCATTCAACAGATATCCATCAAGAGCCATGATGTGCCAGGGACTGGTCTATGTTTGGAGTCTACAGTGAGCAATATTAGGAATTTTGCTCTCAAAGAACATGGAAAAGACAAACTAGAAATATTTAAAGAAAGCAGAAGGTGCATCCTTTTGGGTAGTGCTAGGTTCTGTGAGCATAAAAACCCCAGGTGATGGGAGACCGAGGGCAGGGAATTTAGCCAGGGCACCGGGGGCAGGCCTCTGGGGAGGGGGCCTTGAGCTGAGTTGGAAATGGAAGCATCCAGCCACGGAAGATCTGGGGGAAGCAGGGTCCAGGTAAGGGAGGTGCGAAGGAAGAACAGCCTCGGGCCCCCAGGGACATTCAGGAAAACAGCCACGAAGAGAAGCAGAGGTTCAGCCTAGAGCGGGGCCCTGGGACGGATGAGGGCCACACTCCACGATGGTGGCTCCGTGTCTGCTCGCCCAGTGTCCCGCCTGGTGCCTGGCCCGGAGCTGGGCTGGGTAAGTCTTTGTTGAATAAGCAAAACAGTCCAGGGACACATCAGTGTTGAATGAGCCTCCACTTCAAACTGAGGATTCAGTCTCTCAGTGGAAGAAAAACCTCCCCATTTTGAGAGCACGTCACCAGGAAAGGCTCATGCTGGCGGCCATGACACCGCACGAGATGAAACATACAGTCGACCCGTTAGTGAGAAAGTTACCAAAGTTTAACTTGTTTAAGGCTTGTTCTGAAAAAAAAACCAATCTATTTAGTTGGCTATTTGTTGAATGAAGGCATAAAAAGATGGGTTATAATTAAGTTAGCTGTTTTCAGTAGCGGGCACTAACTTTGGAATTAAAATAAGATGGAAAAAGTGCACCAATCTGTTATCTTGCCTGCAGCCAGATGATGGAAAGAATTCGGACTTGGAATGAGACCTTGGCTTAAATTCCACCTGGGCCGCTTTAAACGCTGTGTGACCTTGGGCGAGTTCCTTAACCCCAATCAACCTCGTATCCCTCAGCTGTGAAACAAGGATCATCACGCCCCCCTGCCAGGGTCATTGCTGGGATCAAGGGAGAAAATAACGGAGGGCCCCCAACATAGTGCCCAGCAAGGGGTTCCCACTCAGTCATTGATTAAGGAATTCATCAACAAACCCATCTCTGTGTCCTCATCCCCTGGACCTCCCGGGTCAGGAAGTGAAATAGCCAGGTCAGTTTTACTGCGCCTTTGGAGGCAAAAAACTCCCCATTTGACAGTTGCTTCTGTAAAACCACAGGTTTGAAGTGACTCCAATGTCACATGAAGTCACCCCAGAGAAGATGCCTTGTTTTGTCTTCAGCATTTTCTCTCTAGAGGAGCAGTGGAGCCAAGACGTGGCAGAGCTGAGTTGGTGCCTGGAATTTTACAACAAACGACGGCCAAGTGCAAAATCAGAATGACCTTCTCAGAGATGATGGTCCCACGGCCAGGCTGCGTGCTGGGTACCCCCGCTCTGCTCCGGGTGGCACAGACGTTTCCATCCCTTTTCCAGTAAACTTCTAGAAGGGTTAGCACAGCACTTGGCACCGCCCCCCTCCAGCCTTCCCTGTTATTTCAATATATTCCCAATGATGGAGAGACTCGAGCTGTCACTGCCAGGCGGGGGCACCTGACAGGAAATTAATTTCTTAGTTTCTTATTAACTTGGAGGGGAGCATCTCTATTGAGCAGGCTGCCAGGATGAGGGTGACTGGGGCTTCTAGCAATTTTAATATTGGAGATTGGCACCAAAGCACGATGCGCAGCCTCTCTTGCCACCTTCTCAAGCTAGCACCTGGCTTAGCAAACGTCTCAGGAGAGAATGGAAAATTCCCAGCGTCTGAGACCACAGCCCCGGTGAAAATTCTACTGATGCTGACAGGTGACGGTGACAAGATATTCTGGCTGCAGTCTGTCACTATGAAATGGGAGGCCCTGGGGCTCTCTGGTGGTGGTCTCTCAGAGCCTTTGCTGCTCTGGGACCAGTAGTCTCTCTCCTTGTGTTCACTTCCCTCTGTCACTCGCGTGAGAGGGCCTCTTTCTATTGGCTGGCCCCTGCCCTGGCCTTCGTCCTGCAGCTCCCAATCTGTTGCCTCTTAAGGATTTTTGTCTTTCTCTCCTCTAGCCCTGCTCTTCCCATCATGAGACGGAGCTTTGACAGGTTCCATTTCTGGCTCTGTGACCTTTCCCACTTCTTCCTCTCTCCTCTTAGCTCCACCTCCTCCAGCCATTCATCTTGCATCTGTGCTCAGCGCTGCCTCCTCTGACCTTCCCACCTTCTCATCTCTCCTCCCCACCTTCTCTTGCCAGGGGACCCTTTGGCTTGGTCTGAATGGTCAGGTTCAATTTCTCAGGCAAAACCTTTGAATCTCTCTGGCCAGCTCTTGAATGTCTTTGTTCCCTAGTTACGAATCAGCTGACTTCAGCCCTAGCCAAGGTTTGCCTTGAGGGCCCTTTCCTCTACATCATCCTGTCTCTACTCAGTCCAGAACTTTTCTCCTTTTTCTCCTCCCTTCTCCTCCCTCCTTCCAACTCACACTTATAGAGTACTACTATGTGAGTGCTGGCATGGATACAGGGATGGCTAAACAGGGTCCTGCTCTCCAAATGCTTACAGCCTCCCAGGGAGATACTCACATGGAACAAGGCAGAGTGGAATATAATCTTTTTCTTTGCTAGAGGCAAAGGGAAGTTCTGTGGGAGAAAGGGAAATAGGGGCAATGACTGGTTCTGTGTTTTCCAGCTTCCAGTCCCATCTAGTTGGGAAGTCATCCTCCTCTCTCCCCTCTTCCAGGGAGCAAACCATCATGGGAATATCCTGGATGCAAGCCAGGCTTAAACATAGTTTCTCAACCTCACATTTGGGGCTGGCTAAGTCTTTGTTATGGAGGGCTGTCCTGGGCATCTAGGATATTTAGAAGCATCCCTGGCCTCCAATACTAAATGCTAGTAGCACCTTGGAATGATGACAACCAAAAACGTCTCCAGATATTGCCAAATGTCTGGGAGCAAAATCGGCCCTGGTTGAGAACCACTGGGCTACACAGTGACCCCAGGTCTCACCTACTCTCTGGGTACCATGTTGTTCAACTTTCAAGACTCCAAAAGAGATGGGGGAGAGTAAGACTGTCTTTAGAGGGAACTTAAAAGTGCTGGGGCTAGCTCTGGTCTGTTCTGGGAGTGCATTTTATTGTTATTTTTGGTTTCTTACACATACATTTCTTTGTGTCCAACATTTAATGAGTGTTACATAGCTTTATGGTGGATGCTGCTGCGTTGTCTACCAGCATTTTTCCTCATCAAACTCCATCCCTGAGTGGGGGAGGTCAGTGGGGGGTTGGGGCAACTGGCCAAGTATTCGCCCATCCCCCTCAACAGGATTATTCAGGAAATGAGGATATGACCCAGTTCTGGCTAACGAGGCAAGAGAAGTGTGAGGGCTTCCAGGAGAGGGTTTCTCACTGGCAGCAGCACAGGCTATTCCATCTCTTCTTCCTGGCAACATGGCTGTGTGTAGATGTGAACCTGGACTTGTTTCCGTCATCTTGCTTCCAGCAGGAGCATGAAGCCTTCATTAAAGACGAATGAGCAAAGAGTTGGAAAGAACTTGGGTCCTTGGTGACATGGCCGAGACTTTGAACAAACTAACTCTCAGCCTGCACTCCCTCTGACTTCCCTTGTATGTGATATTGTAGATTCTTTATTGCTTAAGCCACTTTGAACTGGGATGATGTCCCTGGGGCAGGAATATCTTGCCATGGCATCATTTGGTAGAGATGGTAGAAGGCTCAGTGGAGGAGAGAAGCTGGATTGTGGCTTTCCCCCTAAAGAACCAGATCTCATGGTCCACCTCTTCGTGCTTTCTCATGCTGGGCAAGCTGTGAAGTTTGCTGCTTTGGGAGGAAGCCTCATACCCTCAGCTACTCCCTCTGCCCCAGCCTCCCTGAAATCTGCAGCCACTATCTGTATTCATTTGAGATGCAAATTTCCGAACCAAATTTGAATAAATCCCTTATTTCCCTTCCTGATGTCTAATCCAGGATCAGGTGAAGAGAAAATAAAAAAAACCTTTCTGGAAGAAATGAATGGCTCTAAAATGAAACCCAAATAACATAACAGCTTTCAAATCGGCATTTGCAACTGGGCTGAGCCAACCTAATTCAATATCAAAGGAACAGGGAAGTATTTTAATTATCTCATTCCCATGATGGGACAAGAAACTGGTTCCGTGGGAGGTAAACACCCTAAGCCACAAGGTTTCCCTGTAAATTACAACGCTCAACTTGAGCTGACAGGGAGAGGGGACGCTTCTTCCTGTTTGATGGCATTCCCTGATGTGTGGCCTTTTACTATAGTCATAAAATGGCAGTAAATTAGGAAGGCACTATAAAATATCATCGGAACCGACTGGGATCAACCATGAGAAGCCAAATTTCCAGCCAAAGCCTTGAGAATGAGGGAGACACAAACGGCATAAAGCCAGTTCTCAGGGCAGATGCACCCCCCCCCCCCCCCCCCCCGCCGGGGGGGAAAGCAAGACATTGCTTCCAAAGGAGCGGAGCTGCAAGTCTGGAGCCACACACAAAGCAAGATGACAGGGGGCCATAGAACTGTGAGGAGAGGGCTGCTCCCATCCTGGAAAATGGTCCTTTCTAGCAGGGATCTGCTCAGGCTTGGTGCTGGCTCCAGAGGCAGCTTGGGCTGAGATGCCATCTTTCCATTTACCACTCAGCTAACACTTTTCTGAGTTACTATCTGCCAAGCACTGGAGGAGTGGAGATGGAAGAGAGAATCCTCGTCCAAAGGACTCTGGTGGGGCAGACAGATAATGTACTAACCATACAGCCTACAAAATCCCAGTCAGCTGAGATGACGATAAGGGGTCACAGTGGTGATGGATACGATGGAGCAATGTCCAGGCTTCTAGGGGAGCACTGCATCTTAGAAGCAGACTCAAACCCATCTGACCAATCCAGGAGCACCCACTCTGTGCATGGCGCAAGGCTGAGTCCCTGCTGGTCAATGTTAATAAGAGCTAATGTTTATCTGTTAGGCCCTGGGCTGCAGGTTTTACATGACTTCCTGCATTGAATCTTCCTAAAAACTTTATCAGGTGCTATTATTATGATCAGCCCTGCTTTAGAGATTAGGAATGGGGTCAGAGAAGTTAGGGAATCTGCTTCTGGTCACAGTTCCATGTTAGAGGTGCCAGCACCTGAATTCAGAGCAATCTCATTTTGCTTTGACCAGCCTGGCTCCAACACTGGACATATGAACAGTTGAGACTCTTGACTCCGTTTGTGGGACTGTTTCACAATTGAGATGACTTCAGATCTGAGAGCAAATTTCTCTGAGGACCATAAATCCTGGTCCTCTGGAAATAGTGCCTTAGAACTTAAGCGTGTGTGTGTGTGTGCTGACCAACATCTTCAGGGTGAACCCTGCCAGTGGGACATTCACCACCCCTGTCTGTGTCCTCCTGAGTGTCTGAGTGTCCGATTAGCAGGGAAAGGCGCCACCCCAATATCTGAGTACTGGTCAGCTTTGAGGCCTTATTTGCTCTGCTGATATGCTGGCCTGAGAACCTGAGGGTGGAGGACTCAGGCCCTTCTGGGAATTTCCCCAACCTCCTGAAGTCTTCCCGTCCTTCTCTTGGTTCCAGGAAGGCCTGCCTTTAGCCACTTCAGGCAGGGGGATGTTACACTTTCAAAGGCTGCAGAGGGATTGACAAGCTGCTGGAGTTTTCTTCCTGGCTCACTGTATTCTTTGCTGCAACACTTCTGTGCTCTGTTGCTTCTTCCTCCGCTGGAGGTGGGGAGGGCCCTGGCAGATGCGTCCTCCTGACATTTCAAGACAGAGCTGAGAGACTCCTCAGCCTAAGGCAGGTTCTCCATGACCCCAGGACCTCAGTCGCCTGGATTCTAGGTCACTGCACAGTCCCTGCAGCCTCTTGACTGGAAATGAAGGTCAAGGCCACCAAAGCACCCCACAGCTGAGCCCAGAGGAGGCCCTGGCCTCATGCCTGGCTCCTCCTCTTGGCTCCCAGCAGCCACGCTCCCCCGTGGGAAGGGCTATTTATAAAGCAGACAGAGCAGCTGTGGCCAGATTTTACCCCGAGAGCTTAAACCTCCGCATCTTGGAGGGAAAACTTCACTGCAGGTGACACCTGTGGGATAGCAAGACTTATTCAGGAGACGGATTTATAATAAACAGCCTTATTTTATAGAGCCCCAAATATTTGCACAAAAATGAGCCCTTCATATAACTTGCTCCGTTTATCTCCCCGCTGTCACTGGGTATATCTCTCTATTTTATTACTTTATTTTCCAGTTCCTTCAGCTTCCACACTCGCCTCTCTCTTCTCATTTCCACAGCAGCTGTCACTCTGGTGGGCCCCGTGTCCCCTCCCCTTCACGTTTCTCCTTCTGCCTGCTAGTGCCCCACCCCCACCAGCTCAGGGGACATGGCCTCCCCGGGGCCCACCTCCCTTCCTCTCGGATGCCACGGAGCAACCTCACCCTCCTGCCACTGCCCAGGGCCTGGCCTCCCTTTTCAGCACTCCGGATAGCGCTCCCGGCCTGTCACTTTAACAGAGTTGGCCTTGGCTGGTGCTGACCCCTATGGAGCGATTTCAGAGGACTCCCTGCCTCATCTCTTAGCATTCCTAACACTATAAAGTAAACCCCAAGTGCTTTCTAACCTACTACTACCCCAAGACACAGGCTCAATAACAGTGAGAAGTGTATGAAAAAAGGAGTGATTTTAATTTCAAAGTTCTGCTGACATCTTAGCGCTCTCAAGGTTTATATAAACAGAACACCTCGCTTGATATATCACTTTGAATTCCATGTGTGAAATCATGCCTCTAATGTGCTGCTGTTTTGGTTTCTCTCCGAAATGGGAGCCTTTGTGTTTTAATATTCAGAGGCACAAGGAAGCAGGAAATTATAGCTGGGGATGCCCGGGCTTGGTTCTTCATCATCCAAGTTAAATTTGGCTGAATCGAGGGAAAACATTCTTTTAAAGGGGTGGTAAATGGGAATAATAATCTCTTACATTTATAAAACACTGAGTATTTTCAAAGCTTTCTTACATTCATTATCTTGTTAGATTTTCACAGCAATCCTGTTCAGAATGTTCCACAAATAGCTATCGTAGGTGCTGCATATGAATGGTGAGCCTGAGGAGGCCTTCCTGGCAAATGGAGAAACTGGGGCTGAAGATGTGTAAGTGACTGGCTCAAGCTAAGTCTGTGATGCCGGCCACCCCTTTCAGCAGGCTGCCCGCTCCCCCAGGCCTCCCCCACATCCCCGAAGTGATCTTTCATCTCTTCTCCCATCAAACAGTGACTCCAAATGGGGGGGGCCACTTGAACCCCTCACAGAGGCTTCTGCCTTTTTAGAGGAATTAAAACCCCAAGCAAAAGGAGAAAATTCCTAAAATTAGCAATAGTCTTCATCTATTGAGCATTTATTTTGTGCCAATAAGCGTGCTGTATCCTTGACATGTATTATTTCATCTGACCTTCTCAACAACTCTGAGAATGTTTTTAGTCCCATTTTACAGCTAAGAAAACTGATGTTCAGAAGATTATAGCTAATCAGTGTCATGGCCATATCCACACTCGGGCAGCCTGCTCCAGAGCCTGGCCTCCCCATCACCACAGCACACACTTCCTGTCTGCCTCTGAGAGCAGTTTCAGCATCAGCCATTGGGAGAACTTGGGTAAGGTATGAGGCCTGCTTTGCCTTCCCTGTGAGCGGCCAGGTTCTTTGCCTCCCACAGGCCGCTCCTGGAGTGGGGAGCAGAGCCCTTTGCGTTCTGACATCCCAGGTCCTGAGGTTGCCCCTCTGCCTGGCATTGCTCACATTCTTCAGAATGGGAAGTCACTGGACCACATCCTGTGCATGGCCCAGTCATTCCTGCAACATTGCAATCATTTTCGGCAAACGTGTTGCTGCATGGATGAATGAATAAATGAATGAATGAGGGTGTGCAGAGTGGGGACTACAAGGCAGAAAGACAGTAGCAGTCAGGAGATGTAACGCCTGCTGTGGCTCAGAGCCCTGATCCTAAGTGGAACCCCCCCGCTGCCAGCAGCATCCCCCCAGCGGTGTTGATAGCTCCCGAGGGCCAAGGTGAAGCAGATGCAGCTGGGCCCAGGGCTTCCAGGGTTCAAGGTGAGTGAGGAGGGTGTGAGAATCAGGAGGTAGCACCGGGGCCCATCAGATAAGCCTGATTTGACGTTCATGGTCTAGCTGGGGACAGGCAGGCTGATGGCGATTGTCCCAGGCTCTGTCTCTGAGGGTGGTGTCATTTATAGGTTCTTGAAATTTGTTACTGTTGATAACAGTGACGAGCCATAAACATCTCCAAGTGAGGAATGTTAATAACATAGGAGGCATTTTTTAAGTGGTGGCTTTGGGGAGCCTTCAGTGTGTCAGCGCCAATGGGGCGGCTGTTGTCGCTGTCATATATCTGGGAAGTTATTCCGGGAAGGTCGCCTGGTGACTCGATTGTCATTGCATACAAAATATTTCAATTTTCCAGAATAGAGTCAGTTCTGGCGTCAATGAATCTTCATCTTTTCTCCTTTTTATTTCTCCCTGTTTGTCTCCGGGGGCTGGTTTTGTGTGAGCAGGAGAAGATGGACGCAAATAGGTGGCTCAGGCTGGTGTGGGATGCTCCACGTCAGAGCTGTGAAGGGGGAGAGGGTCAGGGGATGCGGGATGAGCCCCCGAGGCCCTTTGGGGGAACTGGGGGGCAGATAGGCCAGCTCAGGTCCCTGAAAGGAGCCCCCCTCACACAGCTTTGACCCCAACTCATTTGCTCCAGCCAAACTGTTCCCCGGATGCAGCCTGAACCTTCCTTGCTCATGGTCATTTCTCCCGCTAATGTCCCCTCTCTGCCCGCTCACCCCTCAGAGTCCAGCCTGCCCTGCCACCTATTGCTCTCCTCGGACTGTGAGCCAGTGCAGCGGGTGCGATTCATCTGGGACTTAATCTCGTGCTTTCCTGTGCTGAGGCTCCCATTCCCTGCTTGGCAATGGGGCTTAAATCTTGCTCTATTTAACTTGTCCCCAATTTGTCACCTCTTTGTGGGCAAGGACCGTATCATACACGCTTCTGCAGTTCCCAAGGGGCTGGCTGCTGCTCCCCTGCCTCTGTGTGTCCTCTCCCTTTCTGCCTGGCAAACATCACCAGTTCTCCACACCTCAGCTCTTATCACCTCCAGAGACCACACTGCACCAGGCTAGGGCCCCTCCTGTGTGCTTCGGGACCAGCCTGGACTCGTTATCATTGCAGTTGCCCCCCCGACTCAGGACCCTCCTCCCTCCTGGTCTGTCCATGTCAGCCCAGCACTGGGCACACAGTGGGTCTTGAATAAATGAGCAGATGAATGGCGGAGCTTCAGTGGGGGATCAGGTAGGACTCTGCGGCTTTACTCTGCATTCCAAGGTGAAAAGCTGGCTGTGTGGCAGACACCAGAGTCTCATCCACGAATTGGACACAAGGGCCCCATGTCTTCAAGCTCCCTCTGTCCCAGATCCTTTAATCTACAGGTGGTGGTTCTGGTTGGGCACCTGCTGATGCCAAAGAGGAGAGAGGCAAAGACTTCTAAGATGGGGTGTCTGTCTTTGGGAAACACACTTGGAGGGGGAGACAAGACTGGCATGCACGGACTGACTAATGAGGAACACAGGTCCTTCAGATGGAGAGGAGCAGCCAGGGGGCAGTAGCGGTTCCCAAGGAAGAAGTACCCCCAGAGGAGGGGGTGCGGGGCCAGGAATCTGCTTTCTGGGGCCCCACATGTCACTCCTACCACCTTCAGCTCCACTTGAACCTTTTCTTTGAAATGCCTCATGAACCTGCAAATGGCAGTCATGTCCCCACAGGCCCCAGGGGGACAGTTCCCAGCTTTGAGCACTGGCCTTGCCCCAGAGACTGGCCTTTGCACCATCCACAGTCTCCCGAAATGTCAGAATGGCTACCTCTGGCAGGTGACCCTCCCCATGCCCCCAGTGAGCTCTGAGCAGGTGGGGCCAGCACTGTCAGGGGCTGAGGCAGGGCCTGGCGAGGCACAGAGCCGTGAAGACCAGGTGGCTCCATCAGGGATGGCCATGGGGGAGTGGCAGGGGTGAGGGGCAGCCTGAGGCAACAGCAGCCCTCGCTCTGTCCCTTCACAGCGGGTACTCTGGGGAAAGGCGTCTGACAGGCCAGGCTGGGAACAAGTCTTCAGCTACATGCAGCTCTCGTCAGACCTCTGTTAGAGAATTGGGTCCAACTGCAGCCAGGCCACCCCAGGGCCACCTGTCATGTTCCCATGTTGGGCACAGCCGGCCTCCTGCTCTCTCATGCCTACCCCGGTCAGGCTCGGGTCCCTGGTCTGGAGGAGCCTTCCCCTCCTCCTGGAGACCTGGCTCAGCAGTGGGACCAGTGCACACTTCTGGCATTCTGCCCTCAGGCCATTTAGGGAGAAAATGAAAAACCACAGGCTTTCCCAGCTGGGGCTGAGTCTTACTTCTGGGGAGGGCAGAGGTCAGTTCTGGTCTTGCAGTGTCTGTGGCTCCACAGCCTCCTGTCCTTGGGGACAGGGTCGTGTATGAGGCCCCTGTCCCTCTGCCCCCTGGCACCCACTGCTGACAGGCTCTGTGGGAGGGGCCAGTCCCCGTCACTTTTGAACAGCAGAAAACGGAACGTCTGAGGGACTGGGCATCTTTGGTCTACTGCTTAATCTTACAGGAGAAACTAAGGCGGGGTGAAGGTCAGGGCTAATTGTACCAAATCGGTACATCGCTGTTGTGTTCCTGCTTCTCAATACATATCTGTAAATTCCCCTCGTTTTACTAATATTTACTGAGCATAAATTCAGTGGCCAGCACTGTGTACATATGAGCAGGGCGTGGAGCGGAGATCCAGGCAGACCCGCCCTTCCCAAGGGAAGTGGGGAAGGGCAGACAGGGCAGAGAAAGGACAGAACCCAGATACGCCATCTCTCCCCTCAAAGCCGTGACTTGAAGGTCTCTGTGTGCTGAGCCGGCTTCGTGGGCATTTGAGAAGTCCTCGCGTTTGTCTGTTCCTGCTGTGCATGAGTGTGTGCGTGCGTGCACGCATGCAGAACTCCTGGCTGGGCTGTGCACTCGGGGACGGTGGCGCTGGGTCTCCATCCTAGTTTTAGTTAAATGCCCCCGAGAGCCTGCTCACCAGGCCGAGGCGGCCCCGCTCCCTCCTGTAACCCACGCACAGTGGAAGCAGCACAGAACTGTGTCTATTCGAGGTGAGCAGGAGGCTCAGGGACCACCGAGCTCAACCCTCTCGTTTTACAGAAGAGAAAAGAAAGGCTGGGGAGACGGGAGGTAATAGTAGTGAATAATAATAGCTACCCTGTTTTGACTGTTCCCACAAGCCAGGAATCGCACCCCCAGAGGCTCATTCATGTTCACCGCTGCCCTATGGCACAGCCAGCCCCACTAGGCTTCACAGACAGGAAAGGAAAGCTCAGAGAAGCCAAGTGATCTGCTCAAGGTCACACAGCTTGTTAGTAGTGGAGATCCAGTGGGGACTTGGCACTTGAGCTCTGACATTCTCAGCAAGGACACAGGGTGACAGTGGGGACCCGACCTCAGGTCCTGATCCTAGAACCTCACTCTTCTCCCCGTTTGCGCCATGGCCTGGTGGGCTGGCTCCTGCACGGCTGGGCTGGGGCTGGGGGAAAGGAGCCCTGAGGGAGGGCTGGTGGGCCCTGAGCATCCCTGAGGGGCTCCAAAGCCAGGGCCAGGGCGCCCTTCCTGCCATCGCTCAGCTCCCGTACCGAGGGGCTTTGATTTGCTGTTAACACCCAAAGTTGAACGGAGTCTCATGAATCATTCATGCAGGTGCTCCAACGAGATCATTATTTTGAGTGTTGAGTGTCAGGAAAACAGTGTCTGACGGGTAAACATGATGTCTGATGGCAGAACAGCTGATGGGGTGACCCGGCAGCTGGGCACCTGCCACGCTGCTGGGAATTTTTAAACATTAAAAAAAACCCCATCCAAACCAGGCTCAGGGAAGAGCAGCAGACTCATCACCAACCTGCGTCTGTTGCTACTGGGACCAGGGGGCGGGGGTGGGCGGACAGGGCTGGGAGGGCACTGAGTCCTCGACAGGAAGTGACTCAGCACTGCCCCCAGCCCCATGGGGGTCCAGGCTGTGCCACCCGCCTCCTCTCTGATAGGAAACGCAGCTGTTTAGTCAAACAGCTTCTGCCCTTGCTTTCTCTTAGAATTTCCCAATAGATTGTCCTTCTGGAAAAGGCCGAGGAGGCTTCAAGCTCTCATCTGTCCACCTTGGACAGTGCCAAGGGCCTGCCCTCTTCCTGGAGACCTCCTGTTCACCTGGCTGGACTTGTGGCTGGCTGAGGCCCCGGTGGCCCTCCCAGGCGTCTGGCCATGTCGAAGCCACTTTCTAGCAGATGACAGGTTGTCAATAGCCTCACTACCTGCATTATTTAAGCAGAACAAGGTGAACCTCGGCTGCACCCGTGAGCACAGATCAAATTGATGGCCAGAGTGGAAGCTACAAGCAATTAGATTTTCTAAAGAGAGAGAGCTGCTGAGGGGACCCAACCAGGCAGGAGATCCTGCTCCAGGGTGGGTGTGGTTCCCTTCCCTGCTGCCCGCCTCTCACGGAGCCCTCTGCCCCTCCCTGTCGGGGACCAGCCCTCAAGTCTATCACCTAGTCGTGGGCCCCAGCTTCTCCCTCAGGCCTTCTCTGGTTTCTTTGGGCCCTGGCTCTTAGGAGGGGAAGAGGATGCCAAAGACACACACCTGCCCTCAGAAGAGGGCCCCCTGGACACTGAGAATATCCTGGGAACCAGGTCCAGGAGGCTGTGTCCTGGCTCTGTTCATGCCAGCCCTGCAGGGGCTTTTTCCACAGCCCCTTTTGCCTCCCCCTCTATCATACTCCTTGCTTCTATCAGGACAAGGCCTGCCTGACTGTCACATGCTTTCTGTTCTCTCTGTGGATCGCCTTTGACCAGGTATGCTGAGGTGAGCACCAGGTGCAGCATCTGAGGAGCTGCTGGTGTGAGAGGAGAGGGGCAGGAGTGCCGGGTCTGCAGCCAGGAGAGAGTGCCCCAGCCATGGGTCAGCAGCAGCAAAGGGAGAGTGCTCCTGCAGGTGCCAAGGCCTGACCCAGAAAAATCGACTCCTTGATCTGGCTGAGGAAACGGGGACAAGGGGCATCATGGCAGCTCAGAGGTGGAAAGGCAACTCTGAGGACATCCAGCTTTGCCTCCTGCCGGCACAAGGACACCTTCTACTATACCTGACAGGTTCCTCTTCTTGAACACTTCCAGGGATGGGGGGCTTGCTCCCTCTCCACACCAACTATTCCACCAAAAGCAATTTGAGTCTTTACAAAGTCCTTTCTTAACCTGAAACCAAATCTGCTACCCTAGAGAATCTGCCATGATTTTGTCTTCTGGATCCATAGAGAATAGGACTCCACTCTTCAGGACATGATAGTCTTTCAAAGATTTGAAGACATATTCATGTCACTCATCTGTCCACACATTCATTCACCCATTCATCTACCCAGCAACCCACCCACTCACTCATCTATCCACCCATGCATCCATCCATCAATCCACTCACCTATCCATCCACACATTTACCCACTATCCTTCCATGAATCCATCCAACTATCCATCCACTTACTCATCCACCTATCCTTGCATCCACCTACCCATCCATCTATCCATCAACCCACCCACTCACTCACTCACTCATCCATCCATCCATCCATTCATCCACCCATCCACTCATCCATCCTTCCTTCCATTTAACATGTATTGAGGACCTGTTGAACATTGATACCACTCTGGGTATTGAAAGATGCAGTCTCTGGACTCAAGGAGCTTACTTTCCTGGTGCTGAGGCAAACATGTAAGCAGAATCACACTATAACCTGAGTGCTAGACTAGAGGAATGGAAACAGTATCAAAGGCTTCTGCAGCTCAGTAGTCCCAGTTGCCTCCCCCAATCATCTCGAGGACTCCAGACACCCCTTCACCCTGACCAACCGTCTCCAGCTGGCTCCTGGTCTAGACAGCATCCTCTTTAATGCCTGGAATTGCACTGGACATTGTCTGGTTTAGACACAGGTCTCCCCCACTGTGGGCAGGCCTAGCCTGAGCCCATAGGGGCGGTTCTTCAGCTCAGAGGGTCTGGCAGGGCAGTCTCTCTTGGGGTTTAAGGCTAGAGGTGGGAACCATCCTCCCACGTTCCCACCCCCTGGAGAAGAGGAATTGTTTGTGCCATTAACATGAAACACTCTCTTCCAAGCTTCTTCACAGATCATGTCTGGTTGCTTTTCAATGCACCAAAGAACATTTCAAATGCGTCCCTGGTGGGTTCAGTTGGGAAGTTCTTTTGGCCACTTAAAATCTCAGCCTCTGAATGTAAGGCATGCTGGCGGTAATTGTTCAAGAAAATCAAATGAAAGCAGATACAGCAAGTTTCTGCTTATTTATCAGCCATAGATATAGGCCACTTTTCATCATGCTGAGCCTCAAGAAAAGATAAAAGCAAGAGAATTGATCTGAGCCTCTATTGTGGAAGTGTTGTGCATTGCTGGCGTCCAAGTTCCGTCTTAAAGGAACCATTTCCTGGCCTGTGTCCATCCTAGGCAGCAGCTGCTAGGTCTTAGGCCTTCCCCAACCACTCCTCCAGAGAGGTTGCAGTAGGCTTTGACCTCTGGCATCTTCTTTTTGCTGCTTCCTAAGGGCCCCACAAAGGTACCTGTCAGCCTTAGCCTGGCTGGAGGGGCTGGGGGTATGGACTTGGGCTGGGGGGCCTGTCCCATGCTCCATTGACAATACTGGCATCTCTCCTCCCAGACCAACCGGGGCAACCTCCTTATTCTCTGCCCAGGGGCCTTGCCTGGGTCACATGATTCAGAGGGCACTGGGCTTCTGATGTGGTGCTTGTCCTTTGCTGAAGCCTTCCAACAAGCTACTCCCAAGAGCAGGAGGTCAAGGGTGGGAGAGGGGCAGACCAGGCAGTGGCAGGGCCACCACGCCCAAGAGACCACAGTGTTAGCGGAGGACAACAAAGGGCACTTGGCTGTTCCTCCTTGTGATGGTTAATTTCATGTGTCAACTTGGCTAGGCCATGGCACCCAGATATTTGGTCAAACGCCAGTCTAGATGTCTCTGTGAAGGTATTTTTTAGAAGAGATTAACATTTAAATCAGTAGACTTTGGGTAAGCATATTACTCTCCATAGTGTAAGTGGGCCTCGTCCAACCAGCTGAAGGCCTTAAGACTCAGTGTCCCCAAGGAAAGGAAGAAGAAATCCTGCCTCCAGACTGCCTTTAAACTCAGGCTCCAACATCAACTCTTCCTTAGGTCTTCAGGCTGCTGGTCTGCCCTACAGAATTGAGACTTGCCAGCCCCACAATCGTGTGAGCCAATTACTTAAAATAAATCTCTCTCTCTATCGATCGATATACATCCTATTGGCTATGTTTCTCTGGAGGACCCCCTACCCAAGAAAACCATGCTCTACTCCATTGATCCTCTCAGAGGCTGTCCAGCTCAGGCCAGGCTCTGTCTTCCTTCCTGTGCAGGTCTTGTGACCAGAGTTAGCAATCAATCAAACAGTCAATAATAAGAGAAAATCACAGTGCTTCCTGCTACTTATTGAGCATTTATTCTGTGCCAGACACTAAGCTAACCTATCATACGCATCATCTTGTGTCCAACCCAGGAGGTAGGTGCCATCATCACTCCCATCTGGAAGCAGAGGACATGGAAGCTGAGAGGTCAAGGGTCTTGCCCAAGGGGTCAAGCATAGCTGGTAGTTGGTAGATCCCAGACTTGGACCCAGCTTTGTCCAAGCCCCTTGCCTGTGTGATGGGTTCTGATACTGGTATTTATGCCTGGGGAGCAGGTTAGTGGTGTTATAAGCAACCGGGCCAGTATCTCGGGCCAACACAGAGGGAGAGGATGCCAGCAAAGACGAATGCCTGGGACTAAAAGGGGATAAAAAGTGGACAGATCCCTCCCCGGGACAAGCCTAGGCTCTCTGTGTCCTCAGCCTCCTGGGGTCACCGGGGGAACAAAGCCTGCCCCCAGGGGCATCAGTTCTGCTTACACTGGGAGTTACTGAGTCCTGTCACCTTGTCACTTCCACAGATAGAGACATGGCTGGGGGCGGGCAGGGGGGAAATGAAATGTAAAAAGCCATGTCAACTTGAATGATTCTCTAGCAGCTGGCTGCCCCTCACTGCTCTAAGAAAGGCAATAAAGCCAAGAGAACCTATGAAAGTGAGTGGTGTGGCTTGACAGATCTGGCTGTCCCTGGAAGGTGATGGCCAGTTCAACTATGGAGGAAAATGGAAGTCAGTCAGTCCAGGGAGCGAATGACCCTGAGAACCTGGCCCCCACTGCTTATCTGAAGAGTGGGCACTTGTCAGCCCCTGTGGGAGCAGACCCTGTGCATGGCCCCAGGGGGAGGGCAGGCCACGGCACAGAACAATGGGTGGACATGAGTTCTGTGGATGGGGAGATCGGGGTATGTGGTTAGCACATGACACATATGTGGGTATGAGCAGGCACGGGGGTTGGGAAGACACTGGGCAATTTCCGGGTCAAGGACTCTAGAGCCTTGACAAGGTTTGTTCTAAGTCAAACTGTATCTCCTGAGAAAGATTCCTTGTTCCCAAGATCCAGCTAGCACCTGGCAAGGAACCACCCTCTCTGAGCCCTCCTCCATTTGTATCCAGGCTCTGGTCATGCAGCTTGCCTGCAACAGGGCAGGCCACCCCTCCATGCTGGGTTGAGGATGGGGCATCTCACTCTAGGTGTTGTTTTGGATTATGGTGGGTGGGACAGACGGGCCATCAGCCTCCATGCACTCAGTGAGCCCTCCTGCTCCCCCACCCAGGTGGCTCCTGGTGCTGTCAGCAACACCTGCACCAACTGCTCAGCTCTCCCCCCTCCAGCCCCATCTGCAGGCCCTTAGGCCTTGTCACTTACTGCAGTGGCCTCTCATGGACTTCCCACCCATCTCCAAGGATGAAGGAAGGAGAGAGGGGCTGGCACAGTGCAGGCTACACTGCCCAGCTCACTACTGCTGGAATGGGGACCCCAAGAAGCCGGGGGAGGACTCCACCACAGGGTGGCCGGGCCTTTAGCCAGGGTTTGCCTGGACACCGATCTCCTGTCTTCTTCCCTGAAGAGGACACCTCTTTGGGGCAGACAGCTGACCTCCCTGGGCTGACTGGGGGCTGGGACAGGGCCCGGGAGAGGGTGTCTGTGAGGAGAAGACCCTGCCACGGGAGTTTGGGGCCTGGATTCTGCAGGACTCTGAGCAGGGAACGCCCCTCTCTGAGCCTCCATTTCCTCAGCTGTGGAGGGCAGTGGTCAGGGCATTGACATCCCCTGATTCTTTGGATCTGAAACCACAGAGAAGGCATGCGTTGGGGGGCACGGGGGCAGGGCATCTCAAACTTTACTGTGTATCGCTATCACCCCAGGAGCACCCCGAGAATCTGCTCCCCTGAATTCCAGTAAGCCTGCAGAAACTGCACACTTAACACGCCCCCTGGGGGTGCTGATGTGGGGGCCTTCACCCCTCTGAGCATCGCTACAGCAAGGCCCCTGTGGTGGGTCAAAACCTGGCCGGCTGCACCAAAGGCCCCCACCCCAACCTGCCCCGGGGAGGGGCCTGGCACCTGTGAAGCAGGTGCGGGGGCAGCTCTGAGGAGGAGTAAAGCATGTGCTTTCAGATTGGTCTTGCTTGATCCCTACAAACTCTTTCATCTTGGGCAAGCTTCTTTCATTTTCCCCTTGTTGTCTAAGGCAAGGCTAAACCCATCGCCCTTCCTATTAAGCAGGCTGGGCCCAGTTTCCCCACCTCTGAATGGGGAAACTCAGATCCCTGGTCTCCCCTCATGGGATTGTCGTGAGGATCAAGCGACTTCATAATGTAAAGTGTTTGGAGCCGCACCCACACAGGGCATCCCTGGAAATGTCCGGGCTCCGAGACGCCGAGCGAGAACCAGCCTCCAGACTCAGCAGAACCGTGGGAGGAAACAGCTTCCCACCTTCTTTGTTTAAAGAAGAACCAAATTAAGGTGCTAAGTTATACATTAATTTTCCTACAGATGGGAGAATTTAAATAGCTTTCTAAAAGGTATTTTTAAAAACTGCTTTTCAATGCTCCATTAAAAGGTTCTCTGCCTTGCCTTGGAGACTCTGCAGCTGCCAAAAATACTATGAAAATTACTAAAATGCAGTCTACGTTGGCTCTAAAAGGGTTTGCCAACTTGCTTCAAATAATCTAAAAACTGATCACATTTGATCTGAAACAGGCGCTCATTTTGCTCAGTGTGATGATCCAGAGCCTCACGGAAGCCCATTCTTTTAGAGGTCTGCCCTGGACCCCATGGGCCTGCTTCCTGGGAGATTCTTGGTTTATGGAACCCACACCAGTCAGTTTTCTCCTCATATCCTCCTTCACCTCTCCTCCTCTCGTGACCTCTAAATGTTGGGGTGTCCCTGGGCTCAATCTTCGGCACCCCTCTTGTTTTCCTAGGTTATCCTCCATAGCCTGACCCATGACTCCCTAATTCCTGTCTCAGGTCCTGACTTCACCCAATTTTCAAACCCATAGTATCCTCCACTGCCTATTTGATATGTGCTATGGACTGAATCGTGTCCCTCTGAAATCCATGTGCTGAAGCCCTGAGCCCCAGTGTGATGGTAGTTGGAGGGGGGATCTTTGGCAGGTGATTAAGGTTAGATGAGGTCATGTAGGTGGGACCCCACAATGGGATTAGTGCCCTTATAAGAAGTTGGTGAGGCCAGAGCTCCCTCTCTCTCTCTCTGCCCCTGATGAGTGAGGACACAGTGAGAAGGCAGGCTCTACAAACCAGGAAGCAGGCCCTCACCAGCCACCAACTCTGCCGGTGCCTTGACCTTGACCTTGGACTTCCAGCCTTCAGAACTGTGAGAAATAAACATCTGTTTGAGGCACCCATGCTGTGGTTCTTTGTGATAGCAGCACGAGCAGATTAAGACAATATGTCTACCAGGGTGTCCAAGGCACCTCGATGGCAATATGGCCAAAGCAGCAAAGAGATCCCCAGTCTTCTTTTCTGAGTGCACAGCACCACCACCGCCCAATTCTTCCAGCCCAAATCTATCTGTCTCCCCCACCCCCCCTCCGATTTTTCACTTTGCCTTAACCTCACATGTGAGCCATTAGCAAATTTTGTCAGCCTCACCTCAAACTACATCCCAGACTTCTGTCCTTCTCTCGCTCCCTCCCCATGTGTCGGCCCTGGTCCATATCACCATCCCCTTGCCTGGACCCTGCTGGGCCTCTCGCTGGGCTGGATGCCTCTCCTTTGGCCTCTTGACAAACATCCATTTTGCCCCTAACCAGCCAGAGGGAGCTTTTAAAACACATCAATCAGATGATGTCACCGCCCTGCTTAAAATGCCCCAAAGGCTTTCCCGCACCTGAGTAAAATGCGAGCTCTGCCGTCCCTCCAAGGGCGTCCTTGGCTTCCGTCGCTGCCTACCTATTCCCTTCTCTTTGCTCACCACCCTGCTCTCTTTCTGTTTCCTTCCTCCCACCTCAGTGCCTTTGCACTGGCTGGTGCTCTGCCTGAACATTCTTCTAGGTCATTCTGTCACGGCTCAAGTGCTACCTCCTCAGAGAGTCCTTTCCTGACCCTGGACCTTATACACACTTAGGGTTTTCTGGTTCATTTGCTCATTGCCTCTGCTTCCTCCTGTTAGGACTCCCGTTCTGTGAGAGCAGAGACCCCAAGACTCCAAACCCTCAGATCTAGGATCATAACCTGCATGCACTCTTCAATAAACACAGCCTGATGAATGAACAGATCGGGGGTAGGGCCCATCCCAAGCTATCTTCCTGCACGTCACTCATGTGCTACACACCCACCGCTTCGCCATCTGACCGCGGGGCCCAGGTCTCTGCTGAGCCACCTCCATGCAGGCCTGGGTTAGTAGTCACCGGCCCCAGCGGCAAGGTGGCATTAAGGATTGTTAAAAGGCATGGATGTCACGATGGATTTTAGAACACAGGCCTCTGGAGCCCAACCCTGCCGCTTCCACGCTGTGCGATTTGAGCAAGTTCCTTAACTCTGAGCATCAGTGTGTCTTCAGCACAGCAGTCCCGACCTCACAGCCTTGCTGAGGTTGAAAGGCGGTGCTGCTTTTCTCAAGTTGCGCATGCCTGATCCTGCCCAGATGCTTCACAAATGTCTGTAGCTATCATTCTTCCTGTTCTTATTGACAAGAGACGCATGTCTTGGGGGTTGGGAAGAACTCACGGAGAATCCTCATTGTGTCAGAGGAAAAGGCCCCAGAGATCCTGGTTGGCCTCAGGGAGGGCCCTCTGGGCACTACATAAAAGGCACAGACAAGCACGCTCACTATATAAAAGGTATAGACAGCATGCTCAGGACCTGATCCAGAGTCCCTGAAGGCAGCCCGCACGCCATGCCTGGATACCCACACCCTCGTCCTGCACTGGCGGGCAGCTCACAGGACAGCCAGGCCTCCCACATGATCCTGGGTCCTTAAGAGTCCCTGCCCTGGGCACCAAGGGACCCCCTTGAGGGTTCTGGCTCATCCCAAGGGGACACTACCCATGTCTCATGCCTGGAGCCATCACCAGTTCAATCACTCATCGAATATTCGTCACATTCCGTTAGGGAGAGGGCCCGCGTGTCTGTAAGGGGCGGAGCACCACAGTTCCTGAGCCCAGGGAATGTGCTGTGGGGTGGGGGGTCCATGGGCAAGAGACAGGTAGACTGAGGACAACTCTGGCTGCAGCCAGCCCTGCCTGCCTGGAGCCAGTGGGGCTGGAGCTTGGTGACCAACGTCGGAGAAGCAGGAGATGTGACCTGAGGGGCAGATGGAAGCCAGGTCTTGCACGATGTATTTTGGCCAGAGCAATAATCTGGATTCTTCCCTGAGAGCAGGAGTCGTAGGAGGGATTCTGGTGGCCTCTGGCCCCTTGGCTCTCCCTGCAGGGCCTGGGTTTCCCACCTGCTATCAGGAGCCATTTCTTGCCATTTGATTTGCTTAAACAACGAAGAACAGATTAGAAGTTTTAATTGTTTCGAGAAACTTTGAGGCCTTGGAGCGGTGTGAAAGGCCTACTTTAAATGTTTCACAATAACGGCCTGTTAACAAATTCCAGACTTAATTTATCCAAGAACTTGTTAAAATTCCCTCTGTGCAGCCAGCGAAGGAATGCGCTTTTGAAGTCATTTACGTACCAATAAATTACAGTGGTCTGAAATCATTAGCAGCAAAGTAAATTGTTTTAATTGATCTGAACTTTCTCACATCCAGGGGCTCCATTTCTGTGCAACTGCACTTTCTAAAGGTCTAAAACAACAAATTAATCGCTCCGGAATCCTGTCATCTTTGGAGCGGTCCTTTCTCCCACAGACCAGGAAGGTCAAAGATGGAAGCGGGAGCGGGGCTTGCCGCGGGGCCCCAGGACTGCCCAGAAGTATTTCAGTTAGAGGGCGTGCCAGTCTCGGATGCTGTTTCCATTATGGGGCCAGGGGAAGGCCCAGAGGACTAACCTGCGTTAACGATCTTGTCCTGGGGCTGGGTTGTGGTCACATGCTTTATAGTTATTTATCCAGCTGCTCGTATATGTTTCATGCACTTTTCCGTACATATGACAACAAAATGAGAGCAGATGCAGAACTGGAAACACATGAAAAGTGGGGAGAGTCTATGTCCAGAGACCTCGATTCCCAGACTGCTTCTTGGGAGACCCCTGGAATGTGCGCTCAGCAGGCAATCTGTCTCTGGTCCCCTCCCCAACGCTGCTGGAGCCTGACACCCTGGTGGCTCTGGGGGCGTGCAAAAATGCTGGTCATCTCGAAAGCAGGACTGTAAAGTGACGGAGCTGTGCTTCAGGACTCCTCCAGGTCTCTCGGAAATTAGCCCTGACTGGTTGAAGGGAGGGAGGGAGGGGGATGCTGGGGTGACTGTCAGCCGGCCGCCCAGGCCAGGTGTGGCCAGTGGGGTGTCACCTCTAGCTGTAGCCCTCATGAACCACTCTAAGGTGTGAGTGTCAGGGCCAGACTGTCCCAAACCACGGTCCTGCGTGCAGAGACACCAGCCAGGGGGCTGCTGCAGGGCCCTGGGCTCCTTTGCCCTTAATTCTCTAGAACCAGACTGGCCTGATTATACTGGAGCCGTATGTGGGGGGGTTCCAGAGTCCATCCAAGCCCTAGCCTGTGCCTAAGCCCCTGCTCTGTCCCTGTGGACTGTGCTGTGCTTTCTACCTAGACTTTTCCTTCCTCTTGACTCATTGTTCCCATGTGAGTGGCTCAAGACGGGCCCTGGCAAGGCACCCAGTCAGCAGCAAGGCTTGACGACTCCAGGCTGTGTGCAAATCCTCCCAGCGGTGCCTTGGTTTTCAAGGCAGGGATGGTGGCTTCTGTTCCAGAGACCCCTTGACTCACACCCTGGGGAGGTGGGAGCCCCGGGATGGTCTGCACAGGTGGACAGGGACCTCAGGGTTCAGGGTGGAGACCTCTAGGACAAGAGTCCAAACTCAGGGTTTGGCCCACAGGTTCCTGTTTCCAGAACATGCTTGGCACTCTGCTGCCAAGTGAGGTGTGCAAGGGCTGGCAAATCCCATCTGCACACAGCCCGGCCTTGTGCAGCCAGCAACAAGGGAGGCTGATCAAACAAGGCGAGACAGGGGCTGCCCCGCACAGCCAGGCGGGCAGCTGGTTCGACACTACCACAACAGTTTCTCTTGGGGCATCGCTGGAAGGGCCTCGGGGCGTAACTGTTACATTTACAAGCAGAGAGTCATTTACGTTTCAGCAACGCCCCTCTTATCATCCCTGGAATAAAAGAAGCCAGCCAAAGGCTTTGGGGGTCTGTCCAGAGGCCTTGCCTGCTTCCCCACGGTCCACCACTGGAGAGA